>NC_090699.1:12794816-12872316 GCF_040954835.1 Lepisosteus oculatus | reverse complement strand
AGTTAATTATTACTTAATTCTCTGAGTAACTATCAGATATGAAGAAATATTATGCATGACTCATGTTGAATTTCAAAAGCATTTCTATAATCTGAGTATAATACTTTTAAATTAACCCCAGTGTTAATGTCAGTCAGTGTGTCTGTATGAACCCCTCTCTCTCAGTGCAGTGTTAATGTACTGGAGTGTCCAGTCAGTCAGTGTGTCTGTATGAACCCCTCTCTCTCAGTGCAGTGTTAATGTACTGGAGTGTCCAGTCAGTCAGTGTGTCTGTATGAACCCCTCTCTCTCAGTGCAGTGTTAATGTACTGGAGTGTCCAGTCAGTCAGTGTGTCTGTATGAACCCCTCTCTCTCAGTGCAGTGTTAATGTACTGGAGTGTCCAGTCAGTCAGTGTGTCTGTATGAACCCCTCTCTCTCAGTGCAGTGTTAATGTACTGGAGTGTCCAGTACGTCAGTGTGTCTGTATTAACCTCTCTCTCTCAGTGCAGTGTCAATGTGTATATTCTCCCCACTGTTAAATTCTCTCTCATTTCATTCCTCTTTGTAGTATAGTCTGCTGAGCTCAGCAGTTTCAGACTTCAAAAACTGTCTGTTGTGCTGTATCAGCACCACCACTTCCTCAGCCACTGTCACAATGACACACAGAAGAGTGACTTCCACAGTTTATACTGCTAGCGTTATTGTGAGACACTAGATTATAACTGTATAGAGTCAGTGAGAGAGACTAGATTATAACTGTACACAGAGTCAGTGTGGGACACTAGATTATAACTGTACACAGAGTCAGTGTGAGACACTAGATTATAACTGTACACAGAGTCAGTGTGAGACACTAGATTATAACTGTACACAGTGTCAGTGTGAGAGACACTAGATTATAACTGTACACAGAGTCAGTGTGAGACACTAGATTATAACTGTACACAGAGTCAGTGTGACACTAGATTATAACTGTACACAGAGTCAGTGTGAGACACTAGATTATAACTGTACACAGTGTCAGTGGGACACTAGATTATAACTGTACACAGAGTCATTGTGAGACACTAGAGTATAACTGTACACAGAGTCAGTGTGAGAGACACTAGATTATAACTGTACACAGAGTCAGTGTGAGACACTAGATTATAACTGTACACAGTGTCAGTGAGACACTAGATTATAACTGTACACAGAGTCAGTGAGAGAGACACTAGATTATAACTGTACACAGAGTCAGTGTGAGACACTAGAGTATAACTGTACACAGAGTCAGTGAGAGACACTAGATTATAACTGTACACAGTGTCAGTGTGAGACACTAGATTATAACTGTACACAGAGTCAGTGTGAGACACTAGATTATAACTGTACACAGAGTCAGTGAGAGAGACTAGATTATAACTGTACACAGTGTCAGTGAGAGAGACACTAGATTATAACTGTACACAGAGTCAGTGTGAGACACTAGATTATAACTGTACACAGAGTCAGTGTGAGAGACTAGATTATAACTGTACACAGTGTCAGTGTGAGACACTAGATTATAACTGTACACAGTGTCAGTGTGAGAGACACTAGATTATAACTGTACACAGAGTCAGTGTGAGACACTAGATTATAACTGTACACAGAGTCAGTGAGAGACACTAGATTATAACTGTACACAGAGTCAGTGTGAGACACTAGATTATAACTGTACACAGAGTCAGTGAGAGACACTAGATTATAACTGTACACAGAGTCAGTGAGACACTAGATTATAACTGTACACAGTGTCAGTGAGAGACACTAGATTATAACTGTACACAGAGTCAGTGTGAGAGACTAGATTATAACTGTACACAGTGTCAGTGAGAGACACTAGATTATAACTGTACACAGAGTCAGTGTGAGACACTAGATTATAACTGTACACAGAGTCAGTGAGACACTAGATTATAACTGTACACAGAGTCAGTGAGAGAGACACTAGATTATAACTGTACACAGTGTCAGTGTGAAAGACTGAATTATAACTGTACACAGTGTGAATGTTAAGACTGTGTCAGGGACTGAACTGTCATTTTAATCCAGTGTGTTAATGCCTGTATGTCTGAGTAATCATGTACAAATCCAACTTCTCCCTCTGTGTTCAGGTCTACTGACGTTTGTGAACTGTGCCTACGTTAAGTGGGGAACTCGGGTTCAAGACTTCTTCACCTATGCCAAGGTCATCGCCCTCATCGCAGTCATCATCGCAGGCATCGTCAAAATCTGCCAGGGTACCACACCGACACAACCTTTTTACCCCTCTCTCTCAGTGCAGTGTTAATGTACTGGAGTGTCCAGTCAGTGTGTCTGTATGAACCCCTCTCTCTCAGTGCAGTGTTAATGTACTGGAGTGTCCAGTCAGTCAGTGTGTCTGTATGAACCCCTCTCTCTCAGTGCAGTGTTAAAGTACTGGAGTGTCCAGTCAGTCAGTGTGTCTGTATGAACCCCTCTCTCTCAGTGCAGTGTTAATGTACTGGAGTGTCCAGTCAGTCAGTGTGTCTGTATGAACCCCTCTCTCTCAGTGCAGTGTTAATGTACTGGAGTGTCCAGTCAGTGTGTCTGTATTAACCCCTCTCTCTCAGTGCAGTGTTAATGTACTGGAGTGTCCAGTCAGTCAGTGTGTCTGTATGAACCCCTCTCTCTCAGTGCAGTGTTAATGTACTGGAGTGTCCAGTCAGTGTGTCTGTATGAACCCCTCTCTCTCTCTCTGTGTGTTTCTCGCGAGACTGAGTGAGTGAGTGGGCGGAGCTTCGGTGGGTTTGATCGTGTGGCGGTGTTTTCTTCACTGGGTTTGTGTTTTTCTGTCTTTTTTGGGGAAAAGCGGGGTTTATTTTCTCATCATGGCCGGTTCTGGAGGCACTGATCCTCCAGACCTCTCCTTTGAGAAACTAACTCGTCGCCATGGTGTGAAAATCTCCCCTGCGGAGTTCTGTCCGCTTGAGAGGTGCGTTCTTGCGGTCGGGGAGGTCGTGGGCTGCAGGAACATCAGGTCCGCTTCCCGCATGAGTGGAGGTATAGTCATTTTCTTGCAGTCTACCGATTTGGCAAACACCCTGGTGGAGAAGGGAGTTGTCCTGGACGGCACCTTCACCCCGGTACTGCCTCTCGCGGCCCCGGCTCGAAAGATCACCCTCTCCAACGTGCCTCCGTTCATGAGGAACGAGCTGCTGGAGAGGGAACTGTCCCGATACGGACAGGTGGTCTCTCCGATCAGGAGGGTCCCTCTGGGCTGCAGGGCTCCGCAGCTGAAGCACGTCGTCTCTTTCCGGAGACAGGTCTACGTCATCCTAAAAAACCCCACGGAAGAGATCAATGTGGCCCTTAAATTTCGTATTGACAGCTGCGACTATGTTGTATTCGTGACTTCGGAATCGATGAAGTGCTTCAGGTGCGGGAGCGAGGGGCATGTGGTGAAGAACTGCCCGGAGGTGGAGGAAGAGACAGGCAGGGAGCCTCAGCCCCAGGGCGCACAGGAGGCTAGCCGACAGCGTCAGGCAGCGGGGAGCGGAGCAGCGCAGGGAGGCAGCGGGGAGTCAGAGCCCACGGCCGGGGTGCAGGAGAGGAGATCGCTGGAGGGAGCAGGTGAGCCCGAGCCGGTGGCGTCCCAATCAGGAGAGCAGATAGTAAAGAGTGGACCACCGCAGCCCTCAGAAGAGCAGGGAGCCCCCCACACCGGAGAGCAAGAGATGAGCGCTGGCGGAGAGATGAGCGCTGCTCAGGAGAGTCAGGGAGAGAGAGAGCAGGTAGTGACACCGACAGGGGAAAACGCGTCTCAAGCGCCAGCGAAAATTGTAGACACGGTGTGGGGAGGAAATGAGTTATCATCTGAAAAAATAGATGATGGTTTTAAGACGCCGCGGAGAAAGCGCACGAAAAAATCTGTGCAGAGTGCGGTGCAGAAGAAGCGCAGCACAGAGAGCTCGGTGGAGGGCGGCTCTGTCGCCGGCCCGGGGGCCGCGAGTGACTCCGACACCGGGAGAGTGAGGACGCGCTGGAGTGTCCTCGCCGCCACCGCCGCCGCCGCCCGGAGCTCCTCGGAGTCCGGGAGCGACGACGAGGGCGGCTTCACCGACTCCTCTCTCGCCTCGGGCTCCTCGGCCCGGCGGAGCTGCAGAGGAGGCTACAGTTTCCAGAGCATTAGGGAGTTCTTAGAGAAGACTAAAGGTAAGAGGGGAACTGTGGTCGAGGACTTTTTTCCCGACACCGAGCTCTTTGTCCTCTCCGCGACGCGCCATCTGAAGAGGGGCTCGGGTGCGAATGACTTCAGCGATCAGGAGAGATGGCGCCTGAAGAGCCTTTTAGGTAAGATCAAGGCAGGACCGCGGAACGCACCTCAGCACGAATGAGTCCTGTCCCTCACATCACATCACTATCCGTCTGCGTGCTACGTGTCTGTTCGTGTTTTATGTTTTTTCTTTTTTTCTTTTCCGCAAACATGGGCGACATTAGGATAGGGAGTTTGAACACCAATGGGTGCAGGAGGGCTTTGAAGCGAGCTGCGGTGTTGGAGATTATCAAAGAAAAGAACCTGCAGGTGACTTTCCTGCAGGAGACCCACACCGACAGCTCCAACATCGTCGCCTGGCAGCGGGAGTGGCAGGGGGACATCGTGTACAGTCACGGGTCCCCTGTGAGCGCGGGGGTCGCGGTGCTGTTCTCTGTGGGGTTCAAGCCCCTCTCTATCGCCGTCCAGGAGGTGGTGAAGGGTCGCCTGCTACTCGTGCGAGTAGTTATCGGAAAGAAAACCTTTGTTTTTATTAACGTTTACGCTCCCACCGACGGCGGGGAGAGGGTCACCCTCTTCAGGGAGCTTGAGACTGCACTGGCGACCTGCCAGCCTGAAGAGCTGGTCTTCCTGGGGGGTGATTTCAACTGCACAGAGAACAGCACACTGGACAGGAATCACGCAGAGCCACATGGCCCGTCGGCCAGGGAGTTGCGCAGGATCCTCGTCAAGTCTGACCTCACTGACATCTGGAGGAGATGTCATGGGGACACGAGGCAGTACACCTGGGCCCAGGTCAGGGGGAATACCCTCTCTCTGGCCAGGCTAGACCGACTTTACTGCCGTAAACATCATTACAGCATCGTCAAGCAGTGCTCCATCTGTCCAGTGGGCCTGTCGGACCACTGTCTCACTGTCTGCACAGTCGCTGTGCCATCAGTGAGGGCCCGCAGTGCCTACTGGCACTTTAATACCCAGCTGCTTGACGATGCTCACTTCTGCGACTGCCTCGTGTTCTTCTGGCAGCAGTGGAGGAGTCAGAAAGCCCACTTTGTCTCCCTGAGGCAGTGGTGGGATATTGGCAAGGTGCAGATTCGCCAGTTCTGCCAGCAGTACACTGGAAGTGTCACGAGAGGTATCCATGAGTCCATGAAGGCTCTGGAGAGAGACATTCTGGAGCTCCACCAGGCTCTGGAGTGTCGTGCAGACAGGAGGCTAATTGATGACCTCCAAACCCAAAAAGAATCACTCATTGGCCTTCTGGACACAAAAGTACAAGGAGCTCTAATAAATTCTAGGGTTCAGAGTGCATCACAGGTAGACGCCCCGACTCGCTATTTCTTCGGCCTAGAGAAGAAACCGGGCCAGAGCCGGCAGATCCACTGCCTGCGCTCGGAGACAGGGCAGGAGCTGCACGAGGCCGGGCAGATCCAGGAGAGGACCGTGCAGTTCTATAAAGCGCTCTTCTCCAGCGAGGCTAGTGAGGACTCGGTCCGCACACGCAGGTTCCTTGAAGACCTTCCACAGGTCCCCGAAGAGGAAAGGGCAGGGTTGGAGAGGCCTCTCTCCCTGGAGGAGCTCTCCACCGCACTCAGTGGCTTGAGCAATGGCAAGACCCCTGGTCTCGATGGCCTGCCAGCCGAATTCTATCGTGCCTTCTGGGCTGTGCTGGGTCCTGACCTGCTCGATGTATATTTGGAAAGTCTGGAGCAGGGGGATCTGCCACTGAGTTGCAGGAGAGCTGTTGTCACCCTGCTGCCCAAGAAAGGGGACCTGTGTGACATTAAGAACTGGAGACCTGTTGCCCTGCTGTGTGTGGATTATAAAATCCTGTCCAAGGCTCTGGCCAACAGGCTGAAGGTGGTGCTGGGGTCTGTGGTGCACTCCGACCAATCGTACTGCGTGCCCGGAAGGTCAATCTTTGATAACATATTTCTGATTCGAGATGTTTTGGCCACCTCCAGACTATTGGGTTTAGACACTGGTCTCATTTCGTTAGACCAGGAAAAGGCCTTCGATAGGGTTGAACATCAGTATTTGTGGAGGACCATGAGGTCCTTCGGGTTCAGCCCTGTCTTTGTTGCCATGATTCAGGTGCTGTACAGTGACATCTTCAGTGTGCTAAAGGTCAACGGAGGGCTGAGTGCTCCGTTTCCAGTGCGGAGGGGAGTCAGGCAGGGCTGTGCACTCTCAGGAATGCTCTACTCCCTTGCCATCGAGCCTCTGCTACATCAGCTGCGCCGGGTCATCAGGGGCCTGTCCATCCCGGGCTGCCCCGACTCCACTGTCAAGATCTCGGCGTACGCTGATGACATCATGGTCGTGGTCAGTGGAGAACAGGATGTCAGGGCGCTACAGACAACTTTAAGTGATTTCCAGCGGCTATCATCAGCCAAAGTGAACTGGGCCAAGAGTAGCGCCCTACTCCTGGGGGAGTGGAGCGAGATGGGTCCCCCAGCCTTGCCAGAGAGGCTCAGCTGGACCAGAGGGGGACTCAAATACCTGGGGGTGCACCTGGGGGATGAGGCCAGCGTGAAAAAGAACTGGGAGGGGCTCCTTGAAAAAGTGAAAGGTCGTCTGGACCGCTGGCGCTGGCTGCTCCCCCAGATCTCCTACAGAGGCCGGGTTCTGATTGTCAACACCCTGGTGGCTTCGATGTTGTGGCATCGCTTGGTGTGTCTGGAGCCACCAGCCGGACTGGTCGAGGAGCTGCAGGCCACGCTCCTCGACTTCTTCTGGGACGGACTGCACTGGCTGCGGAGGGGCGTCCTCTATTTGCCCAGAGAGGACGGAGGGCAAGGACTTATCGACATCCGGAGCCGAGTGGACGCCTTTCGCCTGCAGGCAGTGCAGAAGCTGCTGTTCGGCCCGGCCTCGCTGTCCTGGAGGGAGCTGACCTTCACCCTGCTGCGTCGAGCAGGACACCTCGGGCTCGACTGTGTGCTCTTCCTAATGGACACCAGCAGGGTTGACCTGTCTCCACTGCCGCCTTTCCAGCGCAGTCTCCTGGAGGCCTGGCGGCATCTGCGCGTGCAGAGGGAAGAGGAGCGGCCCAGTCTATACTGGACACTCAGGGAACCATTAATACACAATCTACGAATGGACATAGAACCGGGCCGCTCCTTGGACTTTACCAGCAGACTGGTCCACGCCAACATTACACAGCTCCACCACCTGCTGGACGTGGATCAGGGCTGCTGGCGCAGCGTGGAGTGGGCGTGTGACGCGCTGGGACTACACTCGCGGCGGTGTGTAGACAGGTTTCTCAGTCAGCTTCGCTCTGCTCTGCCTCTCCAGGAGATGCTGCTGATCCAGGGTCTGTTTGAGGACCATCACATTCCAATCACACAGCCTCCTTTCCCTGGTCTGCTAGTGTCTCCTGCGCTCAGTCCCGGACCGACGGGATCTCTCCTTGAGCCCCTTGCCTCAGAGGAGAGGTCTCTAGCTGGTGTTGGGGGGAAATGTCTGTACAGACTAGTCGTAACATCTAGGCACCAGGCCCAGCTGTCCGCGCTCCCTGACACTCCCTGGAGGGCTCGTCTGGGAGTGCCGGATGACGTCCGGCCTGCCTGGGGTAGCCTCTACAGATTTCCCCTCAACAAGAGGGCTGGTGATCTGCAGTGGAGGGTCCTGCACACCATCCTGGGGGTCAACTCGTTTGTGTCGGTTCTGGACCCGGCGGTGTCTGACGCCTGTCCCTTCTGCGCTCAGAGGGAGACGGTGTTCCACTGCTACAGCGCCTGCCCCCGCCTGTCGCCCATGTTTGCTGTACTGATCCGGCTCTTCACCAACCTTGGCCTGGCCTTCAACAATGTTATCTTCGTGTTTGGGGTAGGTCACACAAAAAAACGGAAAACTCAGACCCTCCTCGCTAATTTTTTGCTGGGCCAGGCCAAACTCACCATCTACAGGACTCGGAAAAATAAGATCTCTGGTTCCGGGTCTGTAGACTTGGTGAGGATGTTCGAAGGGTTGGTGAAGAGCAGGATATCGTTAGAATTTCTGTTTTACAAATCGCATAATGACCTCAGAACATTCGAAAAGTTTTGGTGTTTTGGAAATGTCCTGTGCAGGATCATAAATAATGAAAGAGTTTTATTCCAATTATGATTTTTATTTATTTTTATTATTTTTTTTTTCTTAATTCTTAAAATAGAGTTTTAAGACCCTTGATTAATACTTTTGTTTTTTTTCTGTCAAATAAAGTTTGATTGAACTCTCTCTCTCAGTGCAGTGTTAATGTACTGGAGTGTCCAGTCAGTCAGTGTGTCTGTATGAACCCCTCTCTCTCAGTGCAGTGTTAATGTACTGGAGTGTCCAGTCAGTCAGTGTGTCTGTATGAACCCCTCTCTCTCAGTGCAGTGTTAATGTACTGGAGTGTCCAGTCAGTCAGTGTGTCTGTATGAACCCCTCTCTCTCAGTGCAGTGTTAATGTACTGGAGTGTCCAGTCAGTCAGTGTGTCTGTATGAACCCCTCTCTCTCAGTGCAGTGTTAATGTACTGGAGTGTCCAGTCAGTGTGTCTGTATGAACCCCTCTCTCTCAGTGCAGTGTTAATGTACTGGAGTGTCCAGTCAGTGTGTCTGTATGAACCCCTCTCTCTCAGTGCAGTGTTAATGTACTGGAGTGTCCAGTCAGTGTGTCTGTATGAACCCCTCTCTCTCAGTGCAGTGTTAATGTACTGGAGTGTCCAGTCAGTCAGTGTGTCTGTATGAACCCCTCTCTCTCAGTGCAGTGTTCATGTACTGGAGTGTCCAGTCAGTCAGTGTGTCTGTATGAACCCCTCTCTCTCAGTGCAGTGTTAATGTACTGGAGTGTCCAGTCAGTCAGTGTGTCTGTATGAACCCCTCTCTCTCAGTGCAGTGTTAATGTACTGGAGTGTCCAGTCAGTGTGTCTGTATGAACCCCTCTCTCTCAGTGCAGTGTTAATGTACTGGAGTGTCCAGTCAGTGTGTCTGTATGAACCCCTCTCTCTCAGTGCAGTGTTAATGTACTGGAGTGTCCAGTCAGTCAGTGTGTCTGTATGAACCCCTCTCTCTCAGTGCAGTGTTAATGTACTGGAGTGTCCAGTCAGTGTGTCTGTATGAACCCCTCTCTCTCAGTGCAGTGTTAATGTACTGGAGTGTCCAGTCAGTGTGTCTGTATGAACCCCTCTGTCTCAGTGCAGTGTTAATGTACTGGAGTGTCCAGTCAGTCAGTGTGTCTGTATGAACCCCTCTCTCTCAGTGCAGTGTTAATGTACTGGAGTGTCCAGTCAGTCAGGGTGTCTGTATGAACCCCTGTCTCTCAGTGCAGTGTTAATGTACTGGAGTGTCCAGTCAGTCAGTGTGTCTGTATGAACCCCTCTCTCTCAGTGCAGTGTTAATGTACTGGAGTGTCCAGTCAGTCAGTGTGTCTGTATGAACCCCTCTCTCTCAGTGCAGTGTTAATGTACTGGAGTGTCCAGTCAGTCAGTGTGTCTGTATGAACCCCTCTCTCTCAGTGCAGTGTTAATGTACTGGAGTGTCCAGTCAGTCAGTGTGTCTGTATGAACCCCTCTCTCTCAGTGCAGTGTTAATGTACTGGAGTGTCCAGTCAGTCAGTGTGTCTGTATGAACCCCTCTCTCTCAGTGCAGTGTTAATGTACTGGAGTATCCAGTCAGTCAGTGTGTCTGTATGAACCCCTCTCTCTCAGTGCAGTGTTAATGTACTGGAGTGTCCAGTCAGTCAGTCAGTGTGTCTGTATGAACCCCTCTCTCTCAGTGCAGTGTTAATGTACTGGAGTGTCCAGTCAGTCAGTGTGTCTGTATGAACCCCTCTCTCTCAGTGCAGTGTTAATGTACTGGAGTGTCCTGTCAGTCAGTGTGTCTGTATGAACCCCTCTCTCCCAGTGCAGTGTTAATGTACTGGAGTGTCCAGTCAGTGTGTCTGTATGAACCCCTCTCTCTCAGTGCAGTGTTAATGAACTGGAGTGTCCAGTCAGTCAGTGTGTCTGTATGAACCCCTCTCTCTCAGTGCAGTGTTAATGTACTGGAGTGTCCAGTCAGTCAGTGTGTCTGTATGAACCCCTCTCTCTCAGTGCAGTGTTTATGTACTGGAGTGTCCAGTCAGTCAGTGTGTCTGTATGAACCCCTCTCTCTCAGTGCAGTGTTTATGTACTGGAGTGTCCAGTCAGTCAGTGTGTCTGTATGAACCCCACTCTCTCAGTGCAGTGTTAATGTACTGGAGTGTCCAGTCAGTCAGTGTGTCTGTATGAACCCCTCTCTCTCAGTGCAGTGTTCATGTACTGGAGTGTCCAGTCAGTCAGTGTGTCTGTATGAACCCCTCTCTCTCAGTGCAGTGTTAATGTACTGGAGTGTCCAGTCAGTCAGTGTGTCTGTATGAACCCCTCTCTCTCAGTGCAGTGTTAATGTACTGGAGTGTCCAGTCAGTCAGTGTGTCTGTATGAACCCCTCTCTCTCAGTGCAGTGTTAATGTACTGGAGTGTCCAGTCAGTCAGTGTGTCTGTATGAACCCCTCTCTCTCAGTGCAGTGTTAATGTACTGGAGTGTCCAGTCAGTCAGTGTGTCTGTATGAACCCCTCTCTCTCAGTGCAGTGTTAATGTACTGGAGTGTCCAGTCAGTCAGTGTGTCTGTATGAACCCCTCTCTGTCCTTCAGGATTCACTCAGAATTTCGATGGGATGTTTGAGGGCTCGTCCCGGGACCCTGGTGATATCGCTCTGGCCCTGTACTCTGCCCTGTTCTCCTACTCCGGGTGGGACACCCTCAACTTTGTAACAGAGGAGATTAAGAACCCTGAGAGGTATGTATGAGGTACTGAAGGAATAGGGGTTCGTGTCGTTCAAACTCAACACTGTGCCTGTTTGTGTTGTTCAAACTCACCACTGCGCCAGTCTGTTCTGTTCAAACTCACCACTGTGCTGGTTTGTGTTGTTCAAACTCACCACTGCGCCAGTTTGTTCTGTTCAAACTCACCACTGCGCCGGTTTGTTCTGTTCAAACTCACCACTGCGCTGGTCTGTTCTGTTCAAACTCACCACTGTGCTGGTCTGTTCTGTTCAAACTCACCACTGCACCAGTTTGTTCTGTTCAAACTCACCACTGCGCCGGTTTGTTCTGTTCAAACTCACCACTGCGCTGGTCTGTTCTGTTCAAACTCACCACTGCGCTGGTCTGTTCTGTTCAAACTCACCACTGCACCAGTTTGTTCTGTTCAAACTCACCACTGCGCCGGTTTGTTCTGTTCAAACTCACCACTGCGCTGGTCTGTTCTGTTCAAACTCACCACTGCACTGGTTTGTGTTTTTCACACTCACGTCTGTGCTGCTATGCTTCTGAAGATTGTGTGCCTTCTTCTTTCGGGGGGTCTTGTCAACGGTGACAGGGGCTGAGCGACCCCACAACCCCTAAAAATCAAGGCGCTATATAATAATAATAATAATAATTGCTTACACTTATATAGCTCTTTTCTGGACACTCCACTCAAAGCGCTTTACAGGTAATGGGGATCCCATCCACCACCACCAGTGTGCAGCCTCACCTGGATGATGCGACAGCAGCCATAGTGCGCCAGAACGCTCACCACACATCAGCTATCAGTGGGGAGGAGAGCAGAGTGATGTAGCCAGTTCATAGATGGGGATTATTAGGAGGCCATGATTGGTAAGGGCCAATGGGAAATTTGGCCAGGACGCCGGGGTTACACCCCAACTCTTTTCGAGAAGCACCCTGGGATTTTTAATGACCACAGAGAGTCAGGACCTATATCTTGGGAAAGACAGCAGTGCCGAAGCAGTACTGAGGAATGCCGTGAGATTCATTGTCTGTCTGTTCACCGGGTCCGGCTGGGACACCCTCAGCTTTGTCCCGGTGGAGAGGATGAACCAGAGGGGGTGGCTCCTCGGCACTCAGAGCCGCTGCCGCCTCACACACCTGCCTCTGCTGGCTCAGCTCAGTGGCGCCTGCTTGTCTTTTACTGCCCCCTGGTGTTGAAGAGCTGCATGTGCGGGTCGTGGGAGAAATAGTGTCACAGAGAGGGAAGAAACAACAAACAGAAACAGACCCTGACGAAGTACAGGCTCAGTGACCACAGCCTGGCCATAGAAACTGGGCGACACAGGCAGACCTGGCTGTCCAGAGAGGACAGGCTGTGCTCCCACTGCCAGCAGGGAGAAATAGAGACAGAGGTGCACTTCCTACTGCACTGTGACAGATACTCTGGGATTAGAGAAACATTCTTCCCCAAATTCAGAAATCTAGTCCCAGAGTTCCCACACCTGCCAAAACCACAACAGGTCCCAATCCTACTGGGAGAGGGAGAAGGGAACTCAGTGGAACTGGCAGCCCAGTATGTGATCTCCTGTCACAGCCTGAGGAACAGTGAGTCTGTCTCCCAATAATGCTCCAGCCGCCTACAGTAGATGTCAATATTTTATAATATGTCTTTGTTGTAAATGTCTGTAGATTTTATTTTACTTTTATTTTTGTTTTGTTCCATGTTAATTTTATTATTTTTATGTGCTTTGGCGACACTGATTGTACCCATCGGTCACTAATAAAGCACCTTGAACTGAACTGAAGTGAATTAAAGAGAACTGTAGCCACACATGCATCCCAAGAAAGTGATCTTAAGACAGATCACGGGTGAGAGAAGTGTACGGAGTCGCAGCGCAGTCCTGCGAGGGCCTGAGGCGGGTTTTAATCTGTGATGAACACGGCCAGTTCCTGTGAACACTGAAGGAGACGCACGAGGTGCATTCCCCACAGTGAAGGAGACACACAGGGTGCATTATACCCCTCTAGCTTGGTGGGTTCCTAGAAGCTAAGTGGCCCGGGGATCTCAGCCAGCTGTGTCTGGAGAGAGTCCAGGGTATCGGCTTCAACAACATGGCTGGGCAGCTTGTTCCCCACCCCCACCCCCCTCTGTGTAAAGAAGAGCCTCCTGTCCTGACTGGAGGAGCTCACCCAGCTGTGTCTGGAGAGAAGCCAGGGTATCGGCTTCAACAACAGGGCTGGGCAGCTTGTTCCCCACCCCCACCCCCCTCTGTGTAAAGAAGAGCCTCCTGTCCTCCGTTTCAAAAGCTCTTTCCTATCAATTCTGGAGGCATGCCGTGGGTTGTCATTGTCGTTGGCCTTGGGTTGACTCAAGAGAGGTTGGATGTGCCCCGAGGAAAGACTCTAATAGACCTTGAGCCTCTGTCTCCCCCTTGTGTCCGCACTGTGTACTGCAGGAACCTGCCCTTGGCCATTGGGATCTCCATGCCCATCGTGACGACCATCTACATCCTGACCAACCTGGCCTATTACACTGTCCTGGACATCCCCTCCATCCTGGACAGCGACGCTGTGGCCGTGGTGAGTCCAGAGCGCGCTGACACCTAGTGGGGTGGTGTAGTACTGCAGCACAACTGCATGGTAAGAGCTGCATTTCTGCTCTTATCGCTTACAGACATTTGCAGATCAGGTGTTTGGAGTCATGAACTGGACCATACCGCTCGCTGTCGCCCTCTCCTGTTTTGGAGGACTGAATGCATCTATTCTGGCAGCGTCTCGGTGAGTGGACCTTTCCTACACACTCTCAGTGCAGTGTTAATGGACTGGAGTGTCCAGTCAGTCAGTGTGTCTGTATGAACCCCTCTCTCTCAGTGCAGTGTTAATGTACTGGAGTGTCCAGTCAGTCAGTGTGTCTGTATGAACTCCTTTCTCTCAGTGCAGTGTTAATGTACTGGAGGGTCCAGTCAGTCAGTGTGTCTGTATGAACCCCTCTCTCTCAGTGCAGTGTTAATGTACTGGAGTGTCCAGTCAGTGTGTCTGTATGAACCCCTCTCTCTCAGTGCAGTGTTCATGTACTGGAGTGTCCAGTCAGTCAGTGTGTCTGTATGAACCCCTCTCTCTCAGTGCAGTGTTAATGTACTGGAGTGTCCAGTCAGTCAGTGTGTCTGTATGAACCCCTCTCTCTCAGTGCAGTGTTAATGTACTGGAGTGTCCAGTCAGTCAGTGTGTCTGTATGAACCCCTCTCTCTCAGTGCAGTGTTAATGTACTGGAGTGTCCAGTCAGCGTGTCTGTATTAACCTGTCTCTCTCTCACAGGCTGTTCTTTGTGGGGTCACGAGAAGGTCACCTCCCAGACTCTCTGTGTATGATCCATATTCATCGTTTCACCCCTGTCCCGGCTCTGCTTTTCAATGTGAGACTTAATTTCCTTCAGAAGTACAGTGTTCAGTAGTATATGCAGTAGTAGTATGTACTGCAGTATAGTGGCGTGCAGTACAGTATAGTGTACTACAGTATAGTGGTGTGCGGTATAGTACAGTGTACTGCAGTATAGTGGGGTGCGGTTTAGTACAGTGTTCTGCAGTACAGTGGTGTGCGATATAGGAGGCTGTGGTTGTGTGTGTAGAGTAGAGTGTCAGCGTGAACCCTGGTGTGTTGTGTCGTTGTGCAGGGGGCCATGGCTCTGGTCTACCTGTGTGTGTAGAGTACAGAGTGTCAGTGTGAACCCTGGTGTGTTGTGTCGTTGTGCAGGGGGCCATGGCTCTGGTCTACCTGTGTGTGTAGAGTACAGAGTGTCAGTGTGAACCCTGGTGTGTTGTGTCGTTGTGCAGGGGGCCATGGCTCTGGTCTACCTGTGTGTGTAGAGTACAGAGTGTCAGTGTGAACCCTGGTGTGTTGTGTCGTTGTGCAGGGGGCCATGGCTCTGGTCTACCTGTGTGTGTAGAGTACAGAGTGTCAGTGTGAACCCTGGTGTGTTGTGTCGTTGTGCAGGGGGCCATGGCTCTGGTCTACCTGTGTGTGTAGAGTACAGAGTGTCAGTGTGAACCCTGGTGTGTTGTGTTGTTGTGCAGGGGGCCATGGCTCTGGTCTACCTGTGTGTGTAGAGTACAGAGTGTCAGTGTGAACCCTGGTGTGTTGTGTTGTGTTGTTGTGCAGGGGGCCATGGCTCTGGTCTACCTGTGTGTGTAGAGTACAGAGTGTCAGTGTGAACCCTGGTGTGTTGTGTCGTTGTGCAGGGGGCCATGGCTCTGGTCTACCTGTGTGTGTAGAGTACAGAGTGTCAGTGTGAACCCTGGTGTGTTGTGTTGTTGTGCAGGGGGCCATGGCTCTGGTCTACCTGTGTGTGTAGAGTACAGAGTGTCAGTGTGAACCCTGGTGTGTTGTGTCGTTGTGCAGGGGGCCATGGCTCTGGTCTACCTGTGTGTGTAGAGTACAGAGTGTCAGTGTGAACCCTGGTGTGTTGTGTCGTTGTGCAGGGGGCCATGGCTCTGGTCTACCTGTGTGTGTAGAGTACAGAGTGTCAGTGTGAACCCTGGTGTGTTGTGTCGTTGTGCAGGGGGCCATGGCTCTGGTCTACCTGTGTGTGTAGAGTACAGAGTGTCAGTGTGAACCCTGGTGTGTTGTGTCGTTGTGCAGGGGGCCATGGCTCTGGTCTACCTGTGTGTGTAGAGTACAGAGTGTCAGTGTGAACCCTGGTGTGTTGTGTCGTTGTGCAGGGGGCCATGGCTCTGGTCTACCTGTGTGTGTAGAGTACAGAGTGTCAGTGTGAACCCTGGTGTGTTGTGTCGTTGTGCAGGGGGCCATGGCTCTGGTCTACCTGTGTGTGTAGAGTACAGAGTGTCAGTGTGAACCCTGGTGTGTTGTGTCGTTGTGCAGGGGGCCATGGCTCTGGTCTACCTGTGTGTGTAGAGTACAGAGTGTCAGTGTGAACCCTGGTGTGTTGTGTCGTTGTGCAGGGGGCCATGGCTCTGGTCTACCTGTGTGTGTAGAGTACAGAGTGTCAGTGTGAACCCTGGTGTGTTGTGTTGTTGTGCAGGGGGCCATGGCTCTGGTCTACCTGTGTGTGTAGAGTACAGAGTGTCAGTGTGAACCCTGGTGTGTTGTGTCGTTGTGCAGGGGGCCATGGCTCTGGTCTACCTGTGTGTGTAGAGTACAGAGTGTCAGTGTGAACCCTGGTGTGTTGTGTCGTTGTGCAGGGGGCCATGGCTCTGGTCTACCTGTGTGTGTAGAGTACAGAGTGTCAGTGTGAACCCTGGTGTGTTGTGTCGTTGTGCAGGGGGCCATGGCTCTGGTCTACCTGTGTGTGTAGAGTACAGAGTGTCAGTGTGAACCCTGGTGTGTTGTGTTGTTGTGCAGGGGGCCATGGCTCTGGTCTACCTGTGTGTGTAGAGTACAGAGTGTCAGTGTGAACCCTGGTGTGTTGTGTTGTTGTGCAGGGGGCCATGGCTCTGGTTTACCTGTGTGTGTAGAGTACAGAGTGTCAGTGTGAACCCTGGTGTGTTGTGTTGTTGTGCAGGGGGCCATGGCTCTGGTCTACCTGTGTGTGTAGAGTACAGAGTGTCAGTGTGAACCCTGGTGTGTTGTGTCGTTGTGCAGGGGGCCATGGCTCTGGTCTACCTGTGTGTGTAGAGTACAGAGTGTCAGTGTGAACCCTGGTGTGTTGTGTTGTTGTGCAGGGGGCCATGGCTCTGGTCTACCTGTGTGTGTAGAGTACAGAGTGTCAGTGTGAACCCTGGTGTGTTGTGTCGTTGTGCAGGGGGCCATGGCTCTGGTCTACCTGTGTGTGTAGAGTACAGAGTGTCAGTGTGAACCCTGGTGTGTTGTGTCGTTGTGCAGGGGGCCATGGCTCTGGTCTACCTGTGTGTGTAGAGTACAGAGTGTCAGTGTGAACCCTGGTGTGTTGTGTCGTTGTGCAGGGGGCCATGGCTCTGGTCTACCTGTGTGTGTAGAGTACAGAGTGTCAGTGTGAACCCTGGTGTGTTGTGTTGTTGTGCAGGGGGCCATGGCTCTGGTCTACCTGTGTGTGTAGAGTACAGAGTGTCAGTGTGAACCCTGGTGTGTTGTGTCGTTGTGCAGGGGGCCATGGCTCTGGTCTACCTGTGTGTGTAGAGTACAGAGTGTCAGTGTGAACCCTGGTGTGTTGTGTCGTTGTGCAGGGGGCCATGGCTCTGGTCTACCTGTGTGTGTAGAGTACAGAGTGTCAGTGTGAACCCTGGTGTGTTGTGTCGTTGTGCAGGGGGCCATGGCTCTGGTCTACCTGTGTGTGTAGAGTACAGAGTGTCAGTGTGAACCCTGGTGTGTTGTGTTGTTGTGCAGGGGGCCATGGCTCTGGTCTACCTGTGTGTGTAGAGTACAGAGTGTCAGTGTGAACCCTGGTGTGTTGTGTTGTTGTGCAGGGGGCCATGGCTCTGGTCTACCTGTGTGTGTAGAGTACAGAGTGTCAGTGTGAACCCTGGTGTGTTGTGTTGTTGTGCAGGGGGCTATGGCTCTGGTCTACCTGTGTGTGGACGACATCTTCCAGCTGATCAACTACTACAGCTTCAGTTACTGGTTCTTCGTGGGCCTGTCCATCGCTGGTCAGCTGTACCTGCGCTGGAAACAGCCTGACCGCCCGCGGCCTCTCAAGGTGAGAGCCTCTACACACAGCACAGCACAGCACAGCACTGTACACACACACCACAACACAACACTGTACACACCACACAGCACTGTACACACACACCACAGCACAGCACAGCACTGTACACACACACCACAACACAACACTGTACACACACAGCACAACACACCACAGCACTGTACACACAGCACAGCACAGCACAGCACAGCACTGTACACACACAACACAACACAGCACAGCACTGTACACACCACACAGCACTCTACACACACACCACACAACACTGTACACACATCACAACACTGTACACACACAGCACAGCACAGCACAGCACTGTACACACAGCACAGCACTGTACACACACACCACAACACAGCACAGCACTGTACACACCACACAGCACTCTACACACTCAAGGTGAGAGCCTCTACACACAGCACAACACAGCACAGCACTGTACACACCACACAGCACTCTACACACTCAAGGTGAGAGCCTCTACACACAGCACAACACAGCACAGCACTGTACACACACACCACAACACAGCACAGCACTGTACACACACACCACAGCACTGTACACACCACACAACACTGTACACACCACACAGCACTCTACACACACACACTCCACACTGTGATTCTCTCTCTGCAGCTGTGCCTGCTCTTCCCGGTGGTCTTCTGCCTGTGCACTGTACACACACAACACAACACAACACAACGCTCTACACACACACACTCCACACTGTGATTCTCTCTCTGCAGCTGTGCCTGCTCTTCCCGGTGGTCTTCTGCCTGTGCACTGTACACACACAACACAACACAACACAACGCTCTACACACACACACTCCACACTGTGATTCTCTCTCTGCAGCTGTGCCTGCTCTTCCCGGTGGTCTTCTGCCTGTGCACTGTACACACACAACACAACACAACACAACACTACACACACACACTCCACACTGTGATTCTCTCTCTGCAGCTGTGCCTGCTCTTCCCGGTGGTCTTCTGCCTGTGCACTGTACACACACAACACAACACAACACAACGCTCTACACACACACACTCCACACTGTGATTCTCTCTCTGCAGCTGTGCCTGCTCTTCCCGGTGGTCTTCTGCCTGTGCACTGTACACACACAACACAACACAACACAACACAACACAACGCTCTACACACACACACTCCACACTGTGATTCTCTCTCTGCAGCTGTGCCTGCTCTTCCCGGTGGTCTTCTGCCTGTGCACTGTACACACACAACACAGCACAACACAACACAACACAACGCTCTACACACACACACTCCACACTGTGATTCTCTCTCTGCAGCTGTGCCTGCTCTTCCCAGTGGTCTTCTGCCTGTGCACTGTACACACACAACACAACACAACACAACGCTCTACACACACACACTCCCCACTGTGATTCTCTCTCTGCAGCTGTGCCTACTCTTCCCGGTGGTCTTCTGCCTGTGCACTGTACACACACAACACAACACAACACAACACAACGCTCTACACACACACACTCCACACTGTGATTCTCTCTCTGCAGCTGTGCCTGCTCTTCCCGGTGGTCTTCTGCCTGTGCACTGTACACACACAACACAACACAACACAACGCTCTACACACACACACTCCACACTGTGATTCTCTCTCTGCAGCTGTGCCTGCTCTTCCCGGTGGTCTTCTGCCTGTGCACTGTACACACACAACACAACACAACACAACACAACGCTCTACACACACACACTCCACACTGTGATTCTCTCTCTGCAGCTGTGCCTGCTCTTCCCGGTGGTCTTCTGCCTGTGCACTGTACACACACAACACAACACAACACAACGCTCTACACACACACACTCCACACTGTGATTCTCTCTCTGCAGCTGTGCCTGCTCTTCCCGGTGGTCTTCTGCCTGTGCACTGTACACACACAACACAACACAACACAACACAACGCTCTACACACACACACTCCACACTGTGATTCTCTCTCTGCAGCTGTGCCTGCTCTTCCCGGTGGTCTTCTGCCTGTGCACTGTACACACACAACACAACACAACACAACGCTCTACACACACACACTCCACACTGTGATTCTCTCTCTGCAGCTGTGCCTGCTCTTCCCGGTGGTCTTCTGCCTGTGCACTGTACACACACAACACAACACAACACAACACTCTACACACACACACTCCACACTGTGATTCTCTCTCTGCAGCTGTGCCTGCTCTTCCCGGTGGTCTTCTGCCTGTGCACTGTACACACACAACACAGCACAACACAACACAACACAACGCTCTACACACACACACTCCACACTGTGATTCTCTCTGCAGCTGTGCCTGCTCTTCCCGGTGGTCTTCTGCCTGTGCACTGTACACACACAACACAACACAACACAACGCTCTACACACACACACTCCACACTGTGATTCTCTCTCTGCAGCTGTGCCTGCTCTTCCCGGCGGTCTTCTGCCTGTGCACTGTACACACACAACACAACACAACACAACGCTCTACACACACACACTCCACACTGTGATTCTCTCTCTGCAGCTGTGCCTGCTCTTCCCGGTGGTCTTCTGCCTGTGCACTGTACACACACAACACAACACAACACAACGCTCTACACACACTCCACACTGTGATTCTCTCTCTGCAGCTGTGCCTGCTCTTCCCGGTGGTCTTCTGCCTGTGCACTGTACACACATAACACAACACAACACAACGCTCTACACACACACACTCCACACTGTGATTCTCTCTCTGCAGCTGTGCCTGCTCTTCCCGGTGGTCTTCTGCCTGTGCACTGTACACACACAACACAACACAACACAACGCTCTACACACACACACTCCACACTGTGATTCTCTCTGCAGCTGTGCCTGCTCTTCCCGGTGGTCTTCTGCCTGTGCACCGTACACACACAACACAACACAACACAACACAACGCTCTACACACACACACTCCACACTGTGATTCTCTCTCTGCAGCTGTGCCTGCTCTTCCCGGTGGTCTTCTGCCTGTGCACTGTACACACACAACACAACACAACACAACGCTCTACACACACACACTCCACACTGTGATTCTCTCTCTGCAGCTGTGCCTGCTCTTCCCGGTGGTCTTCTGCCTGTGCACTGTACACACACAACACAACACAACGCTCTACACACACACACTCCACACTGTGATTCTCTCTCTGCAGCTGTGCCTGCTCTTCCCGGTGGTCTTCTGCCTGTGCACTGTACACACACAACACAACACAACACAACACTCTACACACACACACTCCACACTGTGATTCTCTCTCTGCAGCTGTGCCTGCTCTTCCCGGTGGTCTTCTGCCTGTGCACTGTACACACACAACACAACACAACGCTCTACACACACACACTCCACACTGTGATTCTCTCTCTGCAGCTGTGCCTGCTCTTCCCGGTGGTCTTCTGCCTGTGCACCGTACACACACAACACAACACAACACAACACAACGCTCTACACACACACACTCCACACTGTGATTCTCTCTCTGCAGCTGTGCCTGCTCTTCCCGGTGGTCTTCTGCCTGTGCACTGTACACACACACAACACAACACAATGCTCTACACACACACACTCCACACTGTGATTCTCTCTCTGCAGCTGTGCCTGCTCTTCCCGGTGGTCTTCTGCCTGTGCACTGTACACACACAACACAACACAACGCTCTACACACACACACTCCACACTGTGATTCTCTCTCTGCAGCTGTGCCTGCTCTTCCCGGTGGTCTTCTGCCTGTGCACTGTACACACACAACACAACACAACACAACGCTCTACACACACACACTCCACACTGTGATTCTCTCTCTGCAGCTGTGCCTGCTCTTCCCGGTGGTCTTCTGCCTGTGCACTGTACACACACAACACAACACAAACAACACAATGCTCTACACACACACACTCCACACTGTGATTCTCTCTCTGCAGCTGTGCCTGCTCTTCCCGGTGGTCTTCTGCCTGTGCACTGTACACACACAACACAACACAACACAACGCTCTACACACACACACTCCACACTGTGATTCTCTCTCTGCAGCTGTGCCTGCTCTTCCCGGTGGTCTTCTGCCTGTGCACTGTACACACACAACACAACACAACACAACGCTCTACACACACACACTCCACACTGTGATTCTCTCTCTGCAGCTGTGCCTGCTCTTCCCGGTGGTCTTCTGCCTGTGCACTGTACACACACAACACAACACAACACAACACAACGCTCTACACACACACACTCCACACTGTGATTCTCTCTCTGCAGCTGTGCCTGCTCTTCCCGGTGGTCTTCTGCCTGTGCACCGTACACACACAACACAACACAACACAACACAACGCTCTACACACACACACTCCACACTGTGATTCTCTCTCTGCAGCTGTGCCTGCTCTTCCCGGTGGTCTTCTGCCTGTGCACTGTACACACACAACACAACACAACACAACACTCTACACACACACACTCCACACTGTGATTCTCTCTCTGCAGCTGTGCCTGCTCTTCCCGGTGGTCTTCTGCCTGTGCACTGTACACACACAACACAACACAACACAACGCTCTACACACACACACTCCACACTGTGATTCTCTCTGCAGCTGTGCCTGCTCTTCCCGGTGGTCTTCTGCCTGTGCACTGTACACACACAACACAACACAACGCTCTACACACACACACTCCACACTGTGATTCTCTCTGCAGCTGTGCCTGCTCTTCCCGGTGGTCTTCTGCCTGTGCACTGTACACACACAACACAACACAACACAACGCTCTACACACACACACTCCACACTGTGATTCTCTCTCTGCAGCTGTGCCTGCTCTTCCCGGTGGTCTTCTGCCTGTGCACTGTACACACACAACACAACACAACACAACGCTCTACACACACACACTCCACACTGTGATTCTCTCTCTGCAGCTGTGCCTGCTCTTCCCGGTGGTCTTCTGCCTGTGCACTGTACACACACAACACAACACAACACAACACAACGCTCTACACACACACACTCCACACTGTGATTCTCTCTCTGCAGCTGTGCCTGCTCTTCCCGGTGGTCTTCTGCCTGTGCACTGTACACACACAACACAACACAACACAACGCTCTACACACACACACTCCACACTGTGATTCTCTCTCTGCAGCTGTGCCTGCTCTTCCCGGTGGTCTTCTGCCTGTGCACTGTACACACACAACACAACACAACACAACGCTCTACACACACACACACTCCACACTGTGATTCTCTCTCTGCAGCTGTGCCTGCTCTTCCCGGTGGTCTTCTGCCTGTGCACTGTACACACACAACACAACACAACACAACGCTCTACACACACACACTCCACACTGTGATTCTCTCTCTGCAGCTGTCCCTGCTCTTCCCGGTGGTCTTCTGCCTGTGCACTGTACACACACAACACAACACAACACAACGCTCTACACACACACACTCCACACTGTGATTCTCTCTCTGCAGCTGTCCCTGCTCTTCCCGGTGGTCTTCTGCCTGTGCACTGTACACACACAACACAACACAACACAACGCTCTACACACACACACTCCACACTGTGATTCTCTCTCTGCAGCTGTCCCTGCTCTTCCCGGTGGTCTTCTGCCTGTGCACTGTACACACACAACACAACACAACACAACGCTCTACACACACACACTCCCCACTGTGATTCTCTCTCTGCAGCTGTGCCTGCTCTTCCCGGTGGTCTTCTGCCTGTGCACTGTACACACACAACACAACACAACGCTCTACACACACACACTCCACACTGTGATTCTCTCTCTGCAGCTGTGCCTGCTCTTCCCGGTGGTCTTCTGCCTGTGCACTGTACACACACAACACAACACAACACAACGCTCTACACACACACACTCCCCACTGTGATTCTCTCTCTGCAGCTGTGCCTGCTCTTCCCGGTGGTCTTCTGCCTGTGCACTGTACACACACAACACAACACAACACAACACTACACACACACACTCCACACTGTGATTCTCTCTCTGCAGCTGTGCCTGCTCTTCCCGGTGGTCTTCTGCCTGTGCACTGTACACACACAACACAACACAACACAACGCTCTACACACACACACTCCACACTGTGATTCTCTCTCTGCAGCTGTGCCTGCTCTTCCCGGTGGTCTTCTGCCTGTGCACCGTACACACACAACACAACACAACACAACGCTCTACACACACACACTCCACACTGTGATTCTCTCTGCAGCTGTGCCTGCTCTTCCCGGTGGTCTTCTGCCTGTGCACTGTACACACACAACACAACACAACACAACACTCTACACACACACACTCCACACTGTGATTCTCTCTCTGCAGCTGTGCCTGCTCTTCCCGGTGGTCTTCTGCCTGTGCACTGTACACACACAACACAACACAACACAACGCTCTACACACACACACTCCACACTGTGATTCTCTCTGCAGCTGTGCCTGCTCTTCCCGGTGGTCTTCTGCCTGTGCACTGTACACACACAACACAACACAACGCTCTACACACACACACTCCACACTGTGATTCTCTCTCTGCAGCTGTGCCTGCTCTTCCCGGTGGTCTTCTGCCTGTGCACTGTACACACACAACACAACACAACACAACACAACGCTCTACACACACACACTCCCCACTGTGATTCTCTCTCTGCAGCTGTGCCTGCTCTTCCCGGTGGTCTTCTGCCTGTGCACTGTACACACACAACACAACACAACACAACGCTCTACACACACACACTCCACACTGTGATTCTCTCTCTGCAGCTGTGCCTGCTCTTCCCGGTGGTCTTCTGCCTGTGCACCGTACACACACAACACAACACAACACAACACAACGCTCTACACACACACACTCCACACTGTGATTCTCTCTCTGCAGCTGTGCCTGCTCTTCCCGGTGGTCTTCTGCCTGTGCACTGTACACACACAACACAACACAACACTCTACACACACACACTCCACACTGTGATTCTCTCTCTGCAGCTGTGCCTGCTCTTCCCGGTGGTCTTCTGCCTGTGCACTGTACACACACAACACAACACAACACTCTACACACACACACTCCACACTGTGATTCTCTCTCTGCAGCTGTGCCTGCTCTTCCCGGTGGTCTTCTGCCTGTGCACCGTACACACACAACACAACACAACGCTCTACACACACACACTCCACACTGTGATTCTCTCTCTGCAGCTGTGCCTGCTCTTCCCGGTGGTCTTCTGCCTGTGCACTGTACACACACAACACAACACAACACAACGCTCTACACACACACACTCCACACTGTGATTCTCTCTGCAGCTGTGCCTGCTTTTCCCGGTGGTCTTCTGCCTGTGCACTGTACACACACAACACAACACAACAAAACACAACGCTCTACACACACACACTCCACACTGTGATTCTCTCTCTGCAGCTGTGCCTGCTCTTCCCGGTGGTCTTCTGCCTGTGCACTGTACACACACAACACAACACAACGCTCTACACACACACACTCCACACTGTGATTCTCTCTCTGCAGCTGTGCCTGCTCTTCCCGGTGGTCTTCTGCCTGTGCACTGTACACACACAACACAACACAACACAACACAACGCTCTACACACACACACTCCACACTGTGATTCTCTCTCTGCAGCTGTGCCTGCTCTTCCCGGTGGTCTTCTGCCTGTGCACTGTACACACACAACACAACACAACACAACACAACGCTCTACACACACACACTCCACACTGTGATTCTCTCTCTGCAGCTGTGCCTGCTCTTCCCGGTGGTCTTCTGCCTGTGCACTGTACACACACAACACAACACAAACAACACAATGCTCTACACACACACACTCCACACTGTGATTCTCTCTCTGCAGCTGTGCCTGCTCTTCCCGGTGGTCTTCTGCCTGTGCACTGTACACACACAACACAACACAACACAACGCTCTACACACACACACTCCACACTGTGATTCTCTCTCTGCAGCTGTGCCTGCTCTTCCCGGTGGTCTTCTGCCTGTGCACTGTACACACACAACACAACACAACGCTCTACACACACACACTCCACACTGTGATTCTCTCTCTGCAGCTGTGCCTGCTCTTCCCGGTGGTCTTCTGCCTGTGCACTGTACACACATAACACAACACAACACAACGCTCTACACACACACACTCCACACTGTGATTCTCTCTCTGCAGCTGTGCCTGCTCTTCCCGGTGGTCTTCTGCCTGTGCACTGTACACACACAACACAACACAACACAACGCTCTACACACACACACTCCACACTGTGATTCTCTCTCTGCAGCTGTGCCTGCTCTTCCCGGTGGTCTTCTGCCTGTGCACTGTACACACACAACACAACACAACACAACGCTCTACACACACACACTCCACACTGTGATTCTCTCTCTGCAGCTGTGCCTGCTCTTCCCGGTGGTCTTCTGCCTGTGCACTGTACACACACAACACAACACAACACAACGCTCTACACACACACACTCCACACTGTGATTCTCTCTCTGCAGCTGTGCCTGCTCTTCCCGGTGGTCTTCTGCCTGTGCACCGTACACACACAACACAACACAACACAACACAACGCTCTACACACACACACTCCACACTGTGATTCTCTCTCTGCAGCTGTGCCTGCTCTTCCCGGTGGTCTTCTGCCTGTGCACTGTACACACACAACACAACACAACACAACGCTCTACACACACACACTCCACACTGTGATTCTCTCTGCAGCTGTGCCTGCTCTTCCCGGTGGTCTTCTGCCTGTGCACCGTACACACACAACACAACACAACACAACGCTCTACACACACACACTCCACACTGTGATTCTCTCTGCAGCTGTGCCTGCTCTTCCCGGTGGTCTTCTGCCTGTGCACCGTACACACACAACACAACACAACACAACGCTCTACACACACACACTCCACACTGTGATTCTCTCTGCAGCTGTGCCTGCTCTTCCCGGTGGTCTTCTGCCTGTGCACTGTACACACACAACACAACACAACACAACACTCTACACACACACACTCCACACTGTGATTCTCTCTCTGCAGCTGTGCCTGCTCTTCCCGGTGGTCTTCTGCCTGTGCACTGTACACACACAACACAACACAACACTACACACACACACTCCACACTGTGATTCTCTCTCTGCAGCTGTGCCTGCTCTTCCCGGTGGTCTTCTGCCTGTGCACCGTACACACACAACACAACACAACACAACACTCTACACACACACACTCCACACTGTGATTCTCTCTCTGCAGCTGTGCCTGCTCTTCCCGGTGGTCTTCTGCCTGTGCACTGTACACACACAACACAACACAACACAACGCTCTACACACACACACTCCACACTGTGATTCTCTCTGCAGCTGTGCCTGCTCTTCCCGGTGGTCTTCTGCCTGTGCACTGTACACACACAACACAACACAACACAACACAACGCTCTACACACACACACTCCACACTGTGATTCTCTCTCTGCAGCTGTGCCTGCTCTTCCCGGTGGTCTTCTGCCTGTGCACTGTACACACACAACACAACACAACACAACGCTCTACACACACACACTCCACACTGTGATTCTCTCTCTGCAGCTGTGCCTGCTCTTCCCGGTGGTCTTCTGCCTGTGCACTGTACACACACAACACAACACAACACAACGCTCTACACACACACACTCCACACTGTGATTCTCTCTCTGCAGCTGTGCCTGCTCTTCCCGGTGGTCTTCTGCCTGTGCACTGTACACACACAACACAACACAACACAACGCTCTACACACACACACTCCACACTGTGATTCTCTCTCTGCAGCTGTGCCTGCTCTTCCCGGTGGTCTTCTGCCTGTGCACTGTACACACACAACACAACACAACACAACGCTCTACACACACACACTCCACACTGTGATTCTCTCTCTGCAGCTGTGCCTGCTCTTCCCGGTGGTCTTCTGCCTGTGCACTGTACACACACAACACAACACAACACAACGCTCTACACACACACACTCCACACTGTGATTCTCTCTCTGCAGCTGTGCCTGCTCTTCCCGGTGGTCTTCTGCCTGTGCACCGTACACACACAACACAACACAACACAACACAACGCTCTACACACACACACTCCACACTGTGATTCTCTCTCTGCAGCTGTGCCTGCTCTTCCCGGTGGTCTTCTGCCTGTGCACTGTACACACACAACACAACACAACACTCTACACACACACACTCCACACTGTGATTCTCTCTCTGCAGCTGTGCCTGCTCTTCCCGGTGGTCTTCTGCCTGTGCACTGTACACACACAACACAACACACACACAAACTCTACACACACACACTCCACACTGTGATTCTCTCTCTGCAGCTGTGCCTGCTCTTCCCGGTGGTCTTCTGCCTGTGCACTGTACACACACAACACAACACAACACAACGCTCTACACACACACACTCCACACTGTGATTCTCTCTCTGCAGCTGTGCCTGCTCTTCCCGGTGGTCTTCTGCCTGTGCACTGTACACACACAACACAACACAACACAACACAACGCTCTACACACACACACTCCACACTGTGATTCTCTCTCTGCAGCTGTGCCTGCTCTTCCCGGTGGTCTTCTGCCTGTGCACCGTACACACACAACACAACACAACGCTCTACACACACACACTCCACACTGTGATTCTCTCTCTGCAGCTGTGCCTGCTCTTCCCGGTGGTCTTCTGCCTGTGCACTGTACACACACAACACAACACAACACAACACAACACAACGCTCTACACACACACACTCCACACTGTGATTCTCTCTCTGCAGCTGTGCCTGCTCTTCCCGGGTGGTCTTCTGCCTGTGCACTGTACACACACAACACAACACAACACAACACAACGCTCTACACACACACACTCCACACTGTGATTCTCTCTCTGCAGCTGTGCCTGCTCTTCCCGGTGGTCTTCTGCCTGTGCACTGTACACACACACAACACAACACAACGCTCTACACACACACACTCCACACTGTGATTCTCTCTCTGCAGCTGTGCCTGCTCTTCCCGGTGGTCTTCTGCCTGTGCACTGTACACACACAACACAACACAACACAACGCTCTACACACACACACACACACACTGTGATTCTCTCTCTGCAGCTGTGCCTGCTCTTCCCGGTGGTCTTCTGCCTGTGCACTGTACACACACAACACAACACAACACAACACAACGCTCTACACACACACACTCCACACTGTGATTCTCTCTCTGCAGCTGTGCCTGCTCTTCCCGGTGGTCTTCTGCCTGTGCACTGTACACACACAACACAACACAACACAACACAACGCTCTACACACACACACTCCACACTGTGATTCTCTCTCTGCAGCTGTGCCTGCTCTTCCCGGTGGTCTTCTGCCTGTGCACTGTACACACACAACACACACAACACAACACAACGCTCTACACACACACACTCCACACTGTGATTCTCTCTCTGCAGCTGTGCCTGCTCTTCCCGGTGGTCTTCTGCCTGTGCACCGTACACACACAACACAACACAACACAACGCTCTACACACACACACTCCACACTGTGATTCTCTCTCTGCAGCTGTGCCTGCTCTTCCCGGTGGTCTTCTGCCTGTGCACTGTACACACACAACACAACACAACACAACACACGCTCTACACACACACACTCCACACTGTGATTCTCTCTCTGCAGCTGTGCCTGCTCTTCCCGGTGGTCTTCTGCCTGTGCACCGTACACACACACAACACAACACAACGCTCTACACACACACACTCCACACTGTGATTCTCTCTCTGCAGCTGTGCCTGCTCTTCCCGGTGGTCTTCTGCCTGTGCACTGTACACACACAACACAACACAACACAACGCTCTACACACACACACTCCACACTGTGATTCTCTCTGCAGCTGTGCCTGCTCTTCCCGGTGGTCTTCTGCCTGTGCACTGTACACACACAACACAACACAACACAACACAACGCTCTACACACACTCCACACTGTGATTCTCTCTCTGCAGCTGTGCCTGCTCTTCCCGGTGGTCTTCTGCCTGTGCACCGTACACACACAACACAACACAACACAACACAACGCTCTACACACACACACTCCACACTGTGATTCTCTCTCTGCAGCTGTGCCTGCTCTTCCCGGTGGTCTTCTGCCTGTGCACTGTACACACACACACAACACAACACAACGCTCTACACACACACACTCCACACTGTGATTCTCTCTCTGCAGCTGTGCCTGCTCTTCCCGGTGGTCTTCTGCCTGTGCACTGTACACACACAACACAACACAACACAACACAACGCTCTACACACACACACTCCCCACTGTGATTCTCTCTCTGCAGCTGTGCCTGCTCTTCCCGGTGGTCTTCTGCCTGTGCACTGTACACACACAACACAACACAACACAACGCTCTACACACACACACTCCACACTGTGATTCTCTCTCTGCAGCTGTGCCTGCTCTTCCCGGTGGTCTTCTGCCTGTGCACCGTACACACACAACACAACACAACACAACGCTCTACACACACACTCTCCACACTGTGATTCTCTCGGTGGTCTTCTGCCTGTGCACTGTACACACACACAACACTACACACACACAACACAACGCTCTACACACACACACTCCACACTGTGATTCTCTCGGTGGTCTTCTGCCTGTGCACTGTACACACACAACACAACGCAACACTCTACACACACTGTGATTCTCTCTCTGCAGCTGTGCCTGCTCTTCCCGGTGGTCTTCTGCCTGTGCACTGTACACACACAACACAACACAACACTCTACACACACACACTCCACACTGTGATTCTCTCTCTGCAGCTGTGCCTGCTCTTCCCGGTGGTCTTCTGCCTGTGCACCGTACACACACAACACAACACAACACAACACAACGCTCTACACACACACACTCCACACTGTGATTCTCTCTCTGCAGCTGTGCCTGCTCTTCCCGGTGGTCTTCTGCCTGTGCACTGTACACACACAACACAGCACAACACAACACAACACAACGCTCTACACACACACACTCCACACTGTGATTCTCTCTCTGCAGCTGTGCCTGCTCTTCCCGGTGGTCTTCTGCCTGTGCACTGTACACACACAACACAACACAACACAACACAACGCTCTACACACACACACTCCACACTGTGATTCTCTCTCTGCAGCTGTGCCTGCTCTTCCCGGTGGTCTTCTGCCTGTGCACTGTACACACACAACACAACACAACACAACACAACGCTCTACACACACACACTCCACACTGTGATTCTCTCTCTGCAGCTGTGCCTGCTCTTCCCGGTGGTCTTCTGCCTGTGCACTGTACACACACAACACAACACAACACAACGCTCTACACACACACACTCCACACTGTGATTCTCTCTGCAGCTGTGCCTGCTCTTCCCGGTGGTCTTCTGCCTGTGCACTGTACACACACAACACAACACAACACAACGCTCTACACACACACACTCCACACTGTGATTCTCTCTCTGCAGCTGTGCCTGCTCTTCCCGGTGGTCTTCTGCCTGTGCACCGTACACACACAACACAACACAACACAACGCTCTACACACACACACTCCACACTGTGATTCTCTCTGCAGCTGTGCCTGCTCTTCCCGGTGGTCTTCTGCCTGTGCACTGTACACACACAACACAACACAACACAACACTCTACACACACACACTCCACACTGTGATTCTCTCTCTGCAGCTGTGCCTGCTCTTCCCGGTGGTCTTCTGCCTGTGCACTGTACACACACAACACAACACAACACAACGCTCTACACACACACACTCCACACTGTGATTCTCTCTGCAGCTGTGCCTGCTCTTCCCGGTGGTCTTCTGCCTGTGCACTGTACACACACAACACAACACAACACGCTCTACACACACACACTCCACACTGTGATTCTCTCTCTGCAGCTGTGCCTGCTCTTCCCGGTGGTCTTCTGCCTGTGCACTGTACACACACAACACAACACAACACAACGCTCTACACACACACACTCCACACTGTGATTCTCTCTCTGCAGCTGTGCCTGCTCTTCCCGGTGGTCTTCTGCCTGTGCACTGTACACACACAACACAACACAACACAACACAACGCTCTACACACACACACTCCACACTGTGATTCTCTCTCTGCAGCTGTGCCTGCTCTTCCCGGTGGTCTTCTGCCTGTGCACTGTACACACACAACACAACACAACACAACGCTCTACACACACACACTCCACACTGTGATTCTCTCTCTGCAGCTGTGCCTGCTCTTCCCGGTGGTCTTCTGCCTGTGCACTGTACACACACAACACAACACAACACAACACAACGCTCTACACACACACACTCCACACTGTGATTCTCTCTGCAGCTGTGCCTGCTCTTCCCGGTGGTCTTCTGCCTGTGCACTGTACACACACAACACAACACAACACAACGCTCTACACACACACACTCCACACTGTGATTCTCTCTCTGCAGCTGTGCCTGCTCTTCCCGGTGGTCTTCTGCCTGTGCACTGTACACACACAACACAACACAACACAACGCTCTACACACACACACTCCACACTGTGATTCTCTCTCTGCAGCTGTGCCTGCTCTTCCCGGTGGTCTTCTGCCTGTGCACTGTACACACACAACGCTCTACACACACACACTCCACACTGTGATTCTCTCTCTGCAGCTGTGCCTGCTCTTCCCGGTGGTCTTCTGCCTGTGCACTGTACACACACAACACAACACAACACAACGCTCTACACACACACACTCCACACTGTGATTCTCTCTCTGCAGCTGTGCCTGCTCTTCCCGGTGGTCTTCTGCCTGTGCACTGTACACACACAACACAACACAACACAACGCTCTACACACACACACTCCACACTGTGATTCTCTCTCTGCAGCTGTGCCTGCTCTTCCCGGTGGTCTTCTGCCTGTGCACCGTACACACACAACACAACACAACACAACACAACGCTCTACACACACACACTCCACACTGTGATTCTCTCTCTGCAGCTGTGCCTGCTCTTCCCGGTGGTCTTCTGCCTGTGCACTGTACACACACAACACAGCACAACACAACGCTCTACACACACACACTCCACACTGTGATTCTCTCTGCAGCTGTGCCTGCTCTTCCCGGTGGTCTTCTGCCTGTGCACTGTACACACACAACACAACACAACACAACGCTCTACACACACACACTCCACACTGTGATTCTCTCTCTGCAGCTGTGCCTGCTCTTCCCGGCGGTCTTCTGCCTGTGCACTGTACACACACAACACAACACAACACAACGCTCTACACACACACACTCCACACTGTGATTCTCTCTCTGCAGCTGTGCCTGCTCTTCCCGGTGGTCTTCTGCCTGTGCACTGTACACACACAACACAACACAACACAACACAACGCTCTACACACACACACTCCACACTGTGATTCTCTCTCTGCAGCTGTGCCTGCTCTTCCCGGTGGTCTTCTGCCTGTGCACTGTACACACACAACACAACACAACACAACGCTCTACACACACACACTCCACACTGTGATTCTCTCTCTGCAGCTGTGCCTGCTCTTCCCGGTGGTCTTCTGCCTGTGCACTGTACACACACAACACAACACAACACAACGCTCTACACACACACACTCCACACTGTGATTCTCTCTGCAGCTGTGCCTGCTCTTCCCGGTGGTCTTCTGCCTGTGCACTGTACACACACAACACAACACAACACAACGCTCTACACACACACACTCCACACTGTGATTCTCTCTGCAGCTGTGCCTGCTCTTCCCGGTGGTCTTCTGCCTGTGCACCGTACACACACAACACAACACAACACAACACAACGCTCTACACACACACACTCCACACTGTGATTCTCTCTGCAGCTGTGCCTGCTCTTCCCGGTGGTCTTCTGCCTGTGCACTGTACACACACAACACAACACAACACAACACTCTACACACACACACTCCACACTGTGATTCTCTCTCTGCAGCTGTGCCTGCTCTTCCCGGTGGTCTTCTGCCTGTGCACTGTACACACACAACACAACACAACACAACGCTCTACACACACACACTCCACACTGTGATTCTCTCTGCAGCTGTGCCTGCTCTTCCCGGTGGTCTTCTGCCTGTGCACTGTACACACACAACACAACACAACGCTCTACACACACACACTCCACACTGTGATTCTCTCTCTGCAGCTGTGCCTGCTCTTCCCGGTGGTCTTCTGCCTGTGCACTGTACACACACAACACAACACAACACAACACAACGCTCTACACACACACACTCCACACTGTGATTCTCTCTCTGCAGCTGTGCCTGCTCTTCCCGGTGGTCTTCTGCCTGTGCACTGTACACACACAACACAACACAACACAACGCTCTACACACACACACTCCACACTGTGATTCTCTCTCTGCAGCTGTGCCTGCTCTTCCCGGTGGTCTTCTGCCTGTGCACTGTACACACACAACACAACACAACACAACACAACGCTCTACACACACACACTCCACACTGTGATTCTTTCTCTGCAGCTGTGCCTGCTCTTCCCGGTGGTCTTCTGCCTGTGCACTGTACACACACAACACAACACAACACAACGCTCTACACACACACACTCCACACTGTGATTCTCTCTCTGCAGCTGTGCCTGCTCTTCCCGGTGGTCTTCTGCCTGTGCACTGTACACACACAACACAACACAACACAACGCTCTACACACACACACTCCACACTGTGATTCTCTCTCTGCAGCTGTGCCTGCTCTTCCCGGTGGTCTTCTGCCTGTGCACTGTACACACACAACGCTCTACACACACACACTCCACACTGTGATTCTCTCTCTGCAGCTGTGCCTGCTCTTCCCGGTGGTCTTCTGCCTGTGCACTGTACACACACAACACAACACAACACAACGCTCTACACACACACACTCCACACTGTGATTCTCTCTCTGCAGCTGTGCCTGCTCTTCCCGGTGGTCTTCTGCCTGTGCACTGTACACACACAACACAACACAACACAACGCTCTACACACACACACTCCACACTGTGATTCTCTCTCTGCAGCTGTGCCTGCTCTTCCCGGTGGTCTTCTGCCTGTGCACTGTACACACACAACACAGCACAACACAACACAACACAACGCTCTACACACACACACTCCACACTGTGATTCTCTCTCTGCAGCTGTGCCTGCTCTTCCCGGTGGTCTTCTGCCTGTGCACTGTACACACACAACACAACACAACACAACGCTCTACACACACACACTCCACACTGTGATTCTCTCTGCAGCTGTGCCTGCTCTTCCCGGTGGTCTTCTGCCTGTGCACCGTACACACACAACACAACACAACACAACGCTCTACACACACACACTCCACACTGTGATTCTCTCTGCAGCTGTGCCTGCTCTTCCCGGTGGTCTTCTGCCTGTGCACTGTACACACACAACACAACACAACACAACACTCTACACACACACACTCCACACTGTGATTCTCTCTCTGCAGCTGTGCCTGCTCTTCCCGGTGGTCTTCTGCCTGTGCACTGTACACACACAACACAACACAACACAACGCTCTACACACACACACTCCACACTGTGATTCTCTCTGCAGCTGTGCCTGCTCTTCCCGGTGGTCTTCTGCCTGTGCACTGTACACACACAACACAACACAACACAACACTCTACACACACACACTCCCCACTGTGATTCTCTCTCTGCAGCTGTGCCTGCTCTTCCCGGTGGTCTTCTGCCTGTGCACTGTACACACACAACACAACACAACACAACACAACGCTCTACACACACACACTCCACACTGTGATTCTCTCTGCAGCTGTGCCTGCTCTTCCCGGTGGTCTTCTGCCTGTGCACTGTACACACACAACACAACACAACACAACACAACGCTCTACACACACACACTCCACACTGTGATTCTTTCTCTGCAGCTGTGCCTGCTCTTCCCGGTGGTCTTCTGCCTGTGCACTGTACACACACAACACAACACAACACAACGCTCTACACACACACACTCCACACTGTGATTCTCTCTCTGCAGCTGTGCCTGCTCTTCCCGGTGGTCTTCTGCCTGTGCACTGTACACACACAACGCTCTACACACACACACTCCACACTGTGATTCTCTCTCTGCAGCTGTGCCTGCTCTTCCCGGTGGTCTTCTGCCTGTGCACTGTACACACACAACACAACACAACACAACGCTCTACACACACACACTCCACACTGTGATTCTCTCTCTGCAGCTGTGCCTGCTCTTCCCGGTGGTCTTCTGCCTGTGCACTGTACACACACAACACAACACAACACAACGCTCTACACACACACACTCCACACTGTGATTCTCTCTCTGCAGCTGTGCCTGCTCTTCCCGGTGGTCTTCTGCCTGTGCACTGTACACACACAACACAGCACAACACAACACAACACAACGCTCTACACACACACACTCCACACTGTGATTCTCTCTCTGCAGCTGTGCCTGCTCTTCCCGGTGGTCTTCTGCCTGTGCACTGTACACACACAACACAACACAACACAACGCTCTACACACACACACTCCACACTGTGATTCTCTCTCTGCAGCTGTGCCTGCTCTTCCCGGTGGTCTTCTGCCTGTGCACTGTACACACACAACACAACACAACACAACGCTCTACACACACACACTCCACACTGTGATTCTCTCTCTGCAGCTGTGCCTGCTCTTCCCGGTGGTCTTCTGCCTGTGCACTGTACACACACAACACAACACAACACAACGCTCTACACACACACACTCCCCACTGTGATTCTCTCTCTGCAGCTGTGCCTGCTCTTCCCAGTGGTCTTCTGCCTGTGTACTGTACACACACAACACAACACAACAGAACGCTCTACACACACACACTCCACACTGTGATTCTCTCTCTGCAGCTGTGCCTGCTCTTCCCGGTGGTCTTCTGCCTGTGCACTGTACACACACAACACAACACAACACAACACAACGCTCTACACACACACACTCCACACTGTGATTCTCTCTCTGCAGCTGTGCCTGCTCTTCCCGGTGGTCTTCTGCCTGTGCACTGTACACACACAACACAACACAACACAACGCTCTACACACACACACTCCACACTGTGATTCTCTCTCTGCAGCTGTGCCTGCTCTTCCCGGTGGTCTTCTGCCTGTGCACCGTACACACACAACACAACACAACACAACGCTCTACACACACTCCACACTCTGATTCTCTCTCTGCAGCTGTGCCTGCTCTTCCCGGTGGTCTTCTGCCTGTGCACTGTACACACACAACACAACACAACACAACGCTCTACACACACACACTCCACACTGTGATTCTCTCTCTGCAGCTGTGCCTGCTCTTCCCGGTGGTCTTCTGCCTGTGCACTGTACACACACAACACAACACAACACAACACAACGCTCTACACACACACACTCCACACTGTGATTCTCTCTCTGCAGCTGTGCCTGCTCTTCCCGGTGGTCTTCTGCCTGTGCACCGTACACACACAACACAACACAACACAACGCTCTACACACACTCCACACTCTGATTCTCTCTCTGCAGCTGTGCCTGCTCTTCCCGGTGGTCTTCTGCCTGTGCACTGTACACACACAACACAACACAACGCTCTACACACACACACTCCACACTGTGATTCTCTCTCTGCAGCTGTGCCTGCTCTTCCCGGTGGTCTTCTGCCTGTGCACTGTACACACACAACACAACACAACACAACACAACGCTCTACACACACACACTCCACACTGTGATTCTCTCTCTGCAGCTGTGCCTGCTCTTCCCGGTGGTCTTCTGCCTGTGCACTGTACACACACAACACAACACAACACAACACAACGCTCTACACACACACACTCCACACTGTGATTCTCTCTCTGCAGCTGTGCCTGCTCTTCCCGGTGGTCTTCTGCCTGTGCACTGTACACACACAACACAACACAACACAACGCTCTACACACACACACTCCACACTGTGATTCTCTCTCTGCAGCTGTGCCTGCTCTTCCCGGTGGTCTTCTGCCTGTGCACTGTACACACACAACACAACACAACACAACGCTCTACACACACACACTCCACACTGTGATTCTCTCTCTGCAGCTGTGCCTGCTCTTCCCGGTGGTCTTCTGCCTGTGCACTGTACACACACAACACAACACAACACAACACAACGCTCTACACACACACACTCCACACTGTGATTCTCTCTCTGCAGCTGTGCCTGCTCTTCCCGGTGGTCTTCTGCCTGTGCACCGTACACACACAACACAACACAACACAACGCTCTACACACACACACTCCACACTGTGATTCTCTCTCTGCAGCTGTGCCTGCTCTTCCCGGTGGTCTTCTGCCTGTGCACCGTGTTCCTGGTGGTGGTCCCTCTGTACAGCGACACGCTCAACTCCCTGATTGGCATCGGCATCGCGCTCTCCGGCGTGCCCGTCTACCTGCTCTGCTGCCGCGCGCCCGCCCACTGCCGGCCGGCCTGGCTGCGCCGGGGCATCGGTGAGGAACCTGTCCGGCGCCGGGGATCCCCCCACCCCCAGTCCTCTCACACACTCCAGCTCTCAGTGGGGAGGAGAGCAGAGTGATGAGGCCAGTTCAGAGAGGGGGGTGATCAGGAGGCCATGACTGGTAAAGACCAGGGGGAGTCTGTCCAGGACACTGGGGTCACACCCCTCCTCTTTCTGAGAGACACCCTGGGGTCTTGACTGACCACAGAGAGGCAGGACCTCAGTATTATGTCTCATCTGAAGGACGGCACCTTGTTTACAGTCTAGTGTCCCCCTCACTGTCCTGGGGCGTTAGGACCCCCACAGACCGCAGGGTGAGCGCCCCCTGCTGGCCCCACTCACACCTCTCCCAGGTACTGGCCAGGCTCACCCTGAGCCCCAGTGGGCTGTGTGTGAGCTGCAGGGGGGTACGGCTGTGTGGGCTTACTGGGGATCGCTATCCCACGAGCAGGCAGCACACACCCTCTACCTTGTCTCTAACCTGACGCTGCCGTTCATTTGATTTTTTTCCCAAACAAACCCAGACAAACTGTCTCCTCTGTCCTCAGCGTCCTCGGCCGAGTTGGTTCAGAAAGTCTGCTTCTCCGTGCTGACCGAGATGGACGATGTGGACGACAAGACGCAGTAGTCAGGCAGAGAAGGCTTGACGTCACAGACTGATACACTGTGTGAGGGGGGGGTCACAGGTCACAGTGCGTGAGTGAGGAAGAGATTCAACCAATAGCAGCCATCCTTTTGTCTAGGGGTGGGCCCTTTAACACTCCAGCCAGCCAATCAGTGAAGACTGAAATGGACTGGAAAGAGCCAATGGGAAGCAGGCAGTGCTCATCGTCATGGCAGTGAAGGAAGTGTCATTGTGTTGCTATGACAACACTCCAGTACTAGGGGGGTGGGATCTTCACACGTTCTAAGGCCTGTTTTTATAGGATCTACTGGTATATATTGATAAATAAATATATATATTTGCGCATTTGATAAGATTTTAATATATTTTCTTTCTGGAAGGAGGGTGGGAAGAGCGATTTGTGAGAAACAGGCCTAGCTGCATCTTTGAATCACAAATGACAATGAATTAAATCACTAATTAAAAACATTCTTAAACAGTTTCATGCTGGTCTGTGTGTGTAGATTTACTGCCACTGAATATGGTCACATGAACACCAGTACAAGCCCTCAGAAGATCTCATCCCACTGTGTCTGCAGAAGAGCCAGCGTACCAGCTCCATCACCAACAGGGCTGGGCAGCTTGTTCCCCACCCCCACCACCCTCTGTGTAAAGAGTCTCCTGTTCTGACTGGAGGATCTCATCCAGCTGTGCGTACACGCACGCACACGCACACACACAGGCATCAGTCCCCAGAGAGACACACACACACATATGAGCAGTGTGAGACCTGGTCCTAAGGCAGTGCGAGCACTGTTCTGGAGCCAGAGGAAAGCCCCACTTCCCAACCCGAACCCCTGAGCCCCTGAATTCCAGAGCCTCTAAACCCCCAGATTTCAGATGCCCCAGCTCGTTCGGACAGGGCGACATCACGGGGTGGGGCAGATCTCCCTTAGCCCACTCGGCTGGATCCCTGTTGCTTGAGGCCGGAGACCCGGGTTCACGCCCCAGGCGCTGCGGGAGGGAGCGGCGGGGCGGGGCGGAGGGCACGAGCCCGCGCGGAACCGCGACGGTCACACACACGCACACCAGCACGCACACACACTGGGACAAGACCTAGGAGAGTGTTTCTCAGTTTAATAGCGGGAACAGGGACAGTGAGACTCCCCTTCCGTTCAGGGGCAGCAGGAGGGACGCAGACCCCCAGCCTCCCGAAACACGGCCCTCTGCTTCGAGCCGGCACCCAGAGAGCCGACCGCATCGTATTTACAACCGGGGACTCCGTCCCCTCGTCCCTCCGCGTCTCTCCCTCCACGCTCCTGTCCTGCGCTCCTCCAATATATACAGCTAGGGGGCGGGGCCGGGGCGGGACTTCCCCCCCGCCTCAGCCAATCGTGTCCTGCCAGGGCCTCTTCTTCCGGCTCCCCGGCTCCGCCCCCATCTTGGGATCGGCCGACTGCGTCTTCAGCGTCTGCTGCTGCTGCTGCAGAGGATTGTGGGGGAAGGTCTGTCGCAGGGGCCCTGGACAGAGGGGCAGAGAGAGAGAGACAGACCAGTGAGCGCCGTCGGAAGGAGGAGCAGGCGCCTGACGCGGGGCGAGGGCGCCCGTGCCCGAGTGGGGCTCAGAGCGAGAGGGGGCGCTCTCCAGCCCGACACTCCTATGAGTTCTGACTTCATCTGAACGGGGACATTTACAGATCACCCGTCCGGCAGGACAGTCCCAGCGCTGTGTCCCTGTGTGTGCTGAGCTCAGGACAGACTGACACACACAGGACTGTCCTGGGTCACACGTGTCTGTACTGATAGAAGAGCTGGGAGAGCCCAGCAGTGTGTCTGTCCTGCAGGACAGTCCCAGCGCTGTGTCCCTGTGTGTGCTGAGCTCAGGACAGACTGACACACACAGGACTGTCCTGGGTCACACGTGTCTGTACTGATAGAAGAGCTGGGAGAGCCCAGCAGTGTGTCTGTCCTGCAGGACAGTCCCAGCGCTGTGTCCCTGTGTGTGCTGAGCTCAGGACAGACTGACACACACAGGACTGTCCTGGGTCACACGTGTCTGTACTGATAGAAGAGCTGGGAGAGCCCAGCAGTGTGTCTGTCCTGCAGGACAGTCCCAGCGCTGTGTCCCTGTGTGTGCTGAGCTCAGGACAGACTGACACACACAGGACTGTCCTGGGTCACACCTGTCTGTACTGATAGAAGAGCTGGGAGAGCCCAGCAGTGTGTCTGTCCTGCAGGACAGTCCCAGCGCTGTGTCCCTGTGTGTGCTGAGCTCAGGACAGACTGACACACACAGGACTGTCCTGGGTCACACGTGTCTGTACTGACAGAAGAGCTGGGAGGGCCCAGCAGTGTGTCTGTCCTGCAGGACAGTCCCAGCGCTGTGTCCCTGTGTGTGCTGAGCTCAGGACAGACTGACACACACAGGACTGTCCTGGGTCACACCTGTCTGTACTGATAGAAGAGCTGGGAGAGCCCAGCAGTGTGTCTGTCCTGCAGGACAGTCCCAGCGCTGTGTCCCTGTGTGTGCTGAGCTCAGGACAGACTGACACACACAGGACTGTCCTGGGTCACACGTGTCTGTACTGATAGAAGAGCTGGGAGAGCCCAGCAGTGTGTCTGTCCTGCAGGACAGTCCCAGCGCTGTGTCCCTGTGTGTGCTGAGCTCAGGACAGACTGACACACACAGGACTGTCCTGGGTCACACGTGTCTGTACTGATAGAAGAGCTGGGAGAGCCCAGCAGTGTGTCTGTCCTGCAGGACAGTCCCAGCGCTGTGTCCCTGTGTGTGCTGAGCTCAGGACAGACTGACACACACAGGACTGTCCTGGGTCACACCTGTCTGTACTGATAGAAGAGCTGGGAGAGCCCAGCAGTGTGTCTGTCCTGCAGGACAGTCCCAGCGCTGTGTCCCTGTGTGTGCTGAGCTCAGGACAGACTGACACACACAGGACTGTCCTGGGTCACACCTGTCTGTACTGATAGAAGAGCTGGGAGAGCCCAGCAGTGTGTCTGTCCTGCAGGACAGTCCCAGCGCTGTGTCCCTGTGTGTGCTGAGCTCAGGACAGACTGACACACACAGGACTGTCCTGGGTCACACCTGTCTGTACTGATAGAAGAGCTGGGAGAGCCCAGCAGTGTGTCTGTCCTGCAGGACAGTCCCAGCGCTGTGTCCCTGTGTGTGCTGAGCTCAGGACAGACTGACACACACAGGACTGTCCTGGGTCACACGTGTCTGTACTGATAGAAGAGCTGGGAGAGCCCAGCAGTGTGTCTGTCCTGCAGGACAGTCCCAGCGCTGTGTCCCTGTGTGTGCTGAGCTCAGGACAGACTGACACACACAGGACTGTCCTGGGTCACACGTGTCTGTACTGATAGAAGAGCTGGGAGAGCCCAGCAGTGTGTCTGTCCTGCAGGACAGTCCCAGCGCTGTGTCCCTGTGTGTGCTGAGCTCAGGACAGACTGACACACACAGGACTGTCCTGGGTCACACGTGTCTGTACTGATAGAAGAGCTGGGAGAGCCCAGCAGTGTGTCTGTCCTGCAGGACAGTCCCAGCGCTGTGTCCCTGTGTGTGCTGAGCTCAGGACAGACTGACACACACAGGACTGTCCTGGGTCACACGTGTCTGTACTGATAGAAGAGCTGGGAGAGCCCAGCAGTGTGTCTGTCCTGCAGGACAGTCCCAGCGCTGTGTCCCTGTGTGTGCTGAGCTCAGGACAGACTGACACACACAGGACTGTCCTGGGTCACACGTGTCTGTACTGATAGAAGAGCTGGGAGAGCCCAGCAGTGTGTCTGTCCTGCAGGACAGTCCCAGCGCTGTGTCCCTGTGTGTGCTGAGCTCAGGACAGACTGACACACACAGGACTGTCCTGGGTCACACCTGTCTGTACTGATAGAAGAGCTGGGAGAGCCCAGCAGTGTGTCTGTCCTGCAGGACAGTCCCAGCGCTGTGTCCCTGTGTGTGCTGAGCTCAGGACAGACTGACACACACAGGACTGTCCTGGGTCACACCTGTCTGTACTGATAGAAGAGCTGGGAGAGCCCAGCAGTGTGTCTGTCCTGCAGGACAGTCCCAGCGCTGTGTCCCTGTGTGTGCTGAGCTCAGGACAGACTGACACACACAGGACTGTCCTGGGTCACACCTGTCTGTACTGATAGAAGAGCTGGGAGAGCCCAGCAGTGTGTCTGTCCTGCAGGACAGTCCCAGCGCTGTGTCCCTGTGTGTGCTGAGCTCAGGACAGACTGACACACACAGGACTGTCCTGGGTCACACCTGTCTGTACTGATAGAAGAGCTGGGAGAGCCCAGCAGTGTGTCTGTCCTGCAGGACAGTCCCAGCGCTGTGTCCCTGTGTGTGCTGAGCTCAGGACAGACTGACACACACAGGACTGTCCTGGGTCACACCTGTCTGTACTGATAGAAGAGCTGGGAGAGCCCAGCAGTGTGTCTGTCCTGCAGGACAGTCCCAGCGCTGTGTCCCTGTGTGTGCTGAGCTCAGGACAGACTGACACACACAGGACTGTCCTGGGTCACACCTGTCTGTACTGATAGAAGAGCTGGGAGAGCCCAGCAGTGTGTCTGTCCTGCAGGACAGTCCCAGCGCTGTGTCCCTGTGTGTGCTGAGCTCAGGACAGACTGACACACACAGGACTGTCCTGGGTCACACCTGTCTGTACTGATAGAAGAGCTGGGAGAGCCCAGCAGTGTGTCTGTCCTGCAGGACAGTCCCAGCGCTGTGTCCCTGTGTGTGCTGAGCTCAGGACAGACTGACACACACAGGACTGTCCTGGGTCACACCTGTCTGTACTGATAGAAGAGCTGGGAGAGCCCAGCAGTGTGTCTGTCCTGCAGGACAGTCCCAGCGCTGTGTCCCTGTGTGTGCTGAGCTCAGGACAGACTGACACACACAGGACTGTCCTGGGTCACACCTGTCTGTACTGATAGAAGAGCTGGGAGAGCCCAGCAGTGTGTCTGTCCTGCAGGACAGTCCCAGCGCTGTGTCCCTGTGTGTGCTGAGCTCAGGACAGACTGACACACACAGGACTGTCCTGGGTCACACGTGTCTGTACTGATAGAAGAGCTGGGAGAGCCCAGCAGTGTGTCTGTCCTGCAGGACAGTCCCAGCGCTGTGTCCCTGTGTGTGCTGAGCTCAGGACAGACTGACACACACAGGACTGTCCTGGGTCACACGTGTCTGTACTGATAGAAGAGCTGGGAGAGCCCAGCAGTGTGTCTGTCCTGCAGGACAGTCCCAGCGCTGTGTCCCTGTGTGTGCTGAGCTCAGGACAGACTGACACACACAGGACTGTCCTGGGTCACACGTGTCTGTACTGATAGAAGAGCTGGGAGAGCCCAGCAGTGTGTCTGTCCTGCAGGACAGTCCCAGCGCTGTGTCCCTGTGTGTGCTGAGCTCAGGACAGACTGACACACACAGGACTGTCCTGGGTCACACGTGTCTGTACTGATAGAAGAGCTGGGAGAGCCCAGCAGTGTGTCTGTCCTGCAGGACAGTCCCAGCGCTGTGTCCCTGTGTGTGCTGAGCTCAGGACAGACTGACACACACAGGACTGTCCTGGGTCACACCTGTCTGTACTGATAGAAGAGCTGGGAGAGCCCAGCGCGACGTGAGGGCTCATCATGACTGTCTCCGTCTTTTTCGGCTGGGATTCTCTCTCACCTTTGGCTGCCATATCCAGGTGGTGCTTTATCCTCCTCTCTCGCTCCTGCAGCTGCTGCGCCAGCTGTGCATTCTTCCAGCCTATGGGGGGGTGGGGAGGACACATCTGTCAACATCTGTAAGGCTTGCACTGCGAGCACCCCCAGAACCGACCCCCTCTTCTCTGTCCATCTGTCTGTCTGTCTCTCCATTTCAAATTCAAACACCTTTATTGGCATGACCATAAAATTCCAGTATTGCCAAAGCATATACAGTCAGTATCACATCTACAGACCTTGATAAGAAAACATATTATATACAACACATAGAACATTCCTGAAAGACAGGCTCCCTGTCTGTTCCTCAGGCTGTGACAGGAGATCACACACTGTATTATTATTATTGAGAGAGGCTCACTGTCTGTTCCTCAGGCTGTGACAGGAGGTCACACACTGTATTATTATTATTGAGAGACAGGCTCACTGTCTGTTCCTCAGGCTGTGACAGGAGATCACACACTGTATTATTATTATTGAGAGACAGGCTCACTGTTCCTCAGGCTGTGACAGGAGATCACACACTGTATTATTATTATTGAGAGACAGGCTCACCGTCTGTTCCTCAGGCTGTGACAGGAGATCACACACTGTATTATTATTATTGAGAGACAGGCTCACTGTCTGTTCCTCAGGCTGTGACAGGAGATCACACACTGTATTATTATTATAATAATATAATAATAATAATAATAAACTTTATTTTATATAGCGCCTTTAAAGGTGGCTTCTCAAAGCGCTTTACAGGATGACAATAACAATAAATAAGAAGACTACAACAATAAATAAGAAAATTTCACAAGACAGGACACAATTATAATTACAACAATACAACAATAACAATAGAGGAGACCGTGGAAGATGGTATTAAGAAGAGCAGAGGGGTGAAGAATGGAACCAGTTAAGTAAAGGCTTTTCTGAAAAGGAGGGTTTTGAGTCTGGATTTGAAGGAGTTTAGAGAAGGTGACTCTCTAATATCCTTGGGCAAGGAGTTCCAGAGCTTGGGGGCATAGCAGGAGAAGGCCCTGTCGCCCATACAATGTAGACGGGCTTGGGGGACAGTAAGGAGGGCAGAATTTGAAGAGCGGAGGTTGCGAGGTGGGGAGTAGGGCGATAAAAGTTCAGACAGGTATTGAGGTGCCAAGCCATGTAAAGCCTTGTAGGTGAGCATGAGGATTTTAAAGTCTACGCGGAATTTGACCGGAAGCCAGTGCAAGGACTCCAGGATAGGAGTAATGTGAACACTTGCACTAGATCTGGTCAGGATTCTGGCTGCTGAATTTTGGACATACTGCAGCTTGTTCAGAGTAGATTTAGATACCCCAGGGAGCAGAGCATTGCAGTAGTCAATTCGAGAGAATACAAATATGTTGATCAGCTTTTCAGCCACAGTTAATGATAGCATAGGGCGTAGTCTTGCGATATTTCTAAGGTGAAAAAAAGATGTTTTGACAGTATGCTGTACATGTGGGTCGAATGTTAAGCCAGAATCGAATATAACCCCAAGGTTTTTCAATTTTGATTGGAGCTCAAGTACAGAGCCATCTACAGACAGGGTTACAGGACTGGCTTTACGAAGTTGATGGGGGGTGCCAGTAAGCATGACTTCAGTCTTGTCACAGTTAAGATGAAGGAAGTTTTGAGTCATCCAAATTTTTATGTCAGAGATGCAATTAGATAGAATAGAGACAGCCAGATCAGTGTCGGGTTTGGTATGGATGTATATTTGAGTATCGTCAGCGTAAAAATGAAAGCTGAGGCCATGTGATCTTAAAAGCTGACCAAGTGGGAACATGTAAATGCTGAAGAGCAAGGGGCCCAGTATTGAGCCCTGAGGGACACCAGACTTGACAAGACCAATTTCAGACCTGTACCCATTGAGAGAGACAAAGTGACAGCGATCAGTGAGGTAAGACTTAAACCATTTGAGGGCAGTGTCAGAGACTCCAAACACAGTCTCGAGACGAGAAAGCAAGATGTTATGGTCAACAGTGTCAAAGGCAGCACTGAGATCAAGAAGGATGAGTATAGAAAGAGAACCAGAATCAGAAGCTATTAGGAGATCGTTGGTGACTTTGACTAGGGCGGTTTCTGTGCTGTGAAGTTGACGGAAGCCAGATTGGAGGGGTTCGAAAAGGTTGTTTGTCATGAGGTGGTTATGTAACTGAAGTGTGACAGCACGTTCTAGAATTTTAGAGAGAAAGGGTAAGTTGGAGATGGGGCGAAAGTTGTTAAGATTGTCGAGAGCCATGTTAGGCTTCTTTGGCACTGGGGTAATAGCACCAGTTTTGAGGACCGTTGGTACAATGCCGGTGCTCAAGGATTCATGTATTATATTGAGGACAATGGGACAGAGAGAAGAGAAACAGGACTGGAATAAAGTGGTGGGAATGAGATCTAAAATAGATGTGGTGGGTTTCATGTGCGTAACTAGTTTGTTTAGGGATGCTGAGTCAAGAAGAGAGAAGCTGGAGAGACGGGAACCAGAGAAGTTGGATGAGGAGGGAGGAGGTGTGGAAATTATATCCGTAGTGGAGAGAATGTGATGCCGGATGTTGTCAATCTTAGAACTAAAGAAATCTAAGAATGTGTTGCAAAGTTGTGATGAGGCAGGTAATGTGGTGGGGCAGTTTGGCTTGAGCAGTCTGTTGATGGTGGAGAAAAGATGTCTGGGATTGTTTTGGTGGTTTTCAATGATGTGAGAGAAGTAGGTGGATCTAGCAGACTCTATAGTAACCTTATAATCAGATAAGTAATCTCTCCAGGCCTGATAATGTACATTTAGGCCGGAAAGACGCCACCTACGCTCAAGTTTGCGAGAGGCTGCCTTCATGAATCGCAGATGGTCATTGTACCAGGGGGCAGGGCGAGAGAAGGAGATGGTTCGAGTTTTTAAAGGAGCAAAGGTGTCGAGGGTAGATAAAAGAGCATTGTCAAGTAACTGTATTATTATTGAGACAGACTCACTGTTCCTCAGGCTGTGACAGGAGATCACACACTGTATTATTATTATTGAGAGACAGACTCACTGTCTGTTCCTCAGGCTGTGACAGGAGATCACACACTGTATTATTATTATTGAGACAGACTCACTGTCTGTTCCTCAGGCTGTGACAGGAGATCACACACTGTATTATTATTGTTGAGAGACAGGCTCACTGTCTGTTCCTCAGGCTGTGACAGGAGATCACACACTGTATTATTATTATTGAGAGACAGACTCACTGTTCCTCAGGCTGTGACAGGAGATCACACACTGTATTATTATTATTGAGAGACAGGCTCACTGTTCCTCAGGCTGTGACAGGAGATCACACACTGTGCTGCCAGATCAACTGAGTTCCTTCCTCCCCCTCCCAGTAGGATTGAGACTTCTTGTTATTCTGGCAGGTGTGGGAATTCTGGGATTAGCTATGTAAAGTTAGGGAAGAATGTTTCTCTAATCCCAGAGTATCTGTCACAGCGCAGTAGGAAGTGCACCTCTGTCTCTATTTCTCCCTGCTGGCAGTGGGAGCACAGCCTGTCCTCTCTGTACAGCCAGGTCTGCCTGTGTCGCCCAGTTTCTATGGACAGGCTGTGGTCACTGAGCCTGTACTTCGTCAGGGTCTGTTTCTGTTATTTATCTTGGTGAGATATTCAGCTAGTGTGTATTGTCTATTTAGGGTTCTGTAGCATTCCAGTTTGTGTTATGTTTGTGTGTGTGTCCCTGTGGGTAAGGTAGTGTTGTGTGTTGTGCTGTGTTGTGCTGTGTTGTGCTGTGTTGTGCTGTGTTGTGCTGTGTTGTGCTGTGTTGTGCTGTGTTGTGCTGTGTTGTGCTGTGTTGTGCTGTGTTGTGCTGTGTGTGTGTCCCTGTGTGTGAGATATGGCTGTGTGATCTGTGCAGTGATGTGCTTGATTCTAGCAGTGCTGTCCTGAGGCTGGTTAGTGTCGGTGTGGCTCAGGTCAGTGAGCCTCAGGACCAGCTGGCTCAGGGGGCTCTTCTCTGGGCTCAGCTCTTGACTCCTCTCTGTGTGTTTGTGTGTCCCAGTGGGTGAGATAGTGTGAGTGTGAGTGTGAGTGTGAGTGGGTCAGGCAGTGCTGTGTGTGTGTTGTCTGGTGGGTGTCAGTGAGCCTCAGGACCAGCTGGCTCAGGGGGCTCTTCTCTGGGCTCAGCTCTTGGCTCAGCAGGGCCTTGTAGTGGTACGAATTCCGCTCAGTTTCTCAGATATTGCCAATATCTGTCCACTCTTCCTGCCTGTCTCTCTCTCAGTACCTGACTTCAAGCTCTTGAGGAAGCCCTCCTGCTCCTGCAGGGCAGAAGGAGGGTGTGTCACTCTCTGAGGGATCTTCAGAAGCTGTCGTACTGAAGGGTGTCTGAGAACAGCCACCTGTACCAGTGAGAACACGTTGGAGGTCATCCAGTAGGTGAAGATAGCCTGCAGAGAGAAACCAGTTAACACCATTAACACTGCACTGAGAGAGAGGGGTTCATACAGACACACTGACTGGACACTCCAGTACATGAACACTGCACTGAGAGAGAGGGGTTCATACAGACACACTGACTGACTGGACACTCCAGTACATTAACACTGCACTGAGAGAGAGGGGTTCATACAGACACACTGACTGACTGGACACTCCAGTACATTAACACTGCACTGAGAGAGAGGGGTTCATACAGACACACTGACTGACTGGACACTCCCGTACATTAACACTGCACTGAGAGAGAGGGGTTCATACAGACACACTGACTGACTGGACACTCCAGTACATTAACACTGCACTGAGAGAGAGGGGTTCATACAGACACACTGACTGACTGGACACTCCCGTACATTAACACTGCACTGAGAGAGAGGGGGTTCATACAGACACACTGACTGGACACTACAGTACATTAACACCCCATTGTTAGCATTAAACTACTAAACAATTTAATCCACTTCCTTTCCAATACTGTCTAAATAACCAGACAGCTGTAGTGTTGTGAACTGAGTCACTGAACCGCAGTGTCATCCAGCTCAATATGAGGACTTATTTGAGTCGAGAGGTTTTTAAAACCCAAGAAACGCAGACCTGTTTTTACATTTCATGGTCACCAGAAAACTGCAACTCAGATACAAAACCTGGAGCGGATCAGGCAGCTCAACAACAGGGGTTAGAGAGCCAGCCTGGCAGAGGGGCAGTGACAGGACTCACCGTGGGGAAGGAGATGGTGAGGGGCAGGATGACGAGGGGCATGATCCTGAACACAGTCTTCATCATTCGGAGGTTGGGGTTATCAACACCAGACTCTGCACCTAACTGAGAGAGAGGGGTTCATACAGACACACTGACTGGACACTCCAGTACATTAACACTGCACTGAGAGAGAGGGGTTCATACAGACACACTGACTGACTGGACACTCCAGTACATTAACACTGCACTGAGAGAGAGGGGTTCATACAGACACACTGACTGACTGGACACTCCAGTACATTAACACTGCACTGAGAGAGAGGGGTTCATACAGACACACTGACTGACTGGACACTCCAGTACATGAACACTGCACTGAGAGAGAGGGGTTCATACAGACACACTGACTGACTGGACACTCCAGTACATTAACACTGCACTGAGAGAGAGGGGTTCATACAGACACACTGACTGACTGGACACTCCAGTACATTAACACTGCACTGAGAGAGAGGGGTTCATACAGACACACTGACTGACTAGATATTACAACATGTGATGTGGAAAAGGAACTATTTTACCTCCAGGACAGCAAACATAGTCCCAGTCACAGCCAGTGGAAGGATATAGAAGGGGTCGGCGGCAGTGAGGTCAGTGAACCACCACAGGCCGCCATACTGCATGCTGGGAACTGGGAGGTATGCCATCTTCCTTAGGGCGATGAAGAAGGAGATGAAGATTGGAGTCTGAGAGAGACAGACAGGGGGGATTAACGGAGACAGCGGCCAGGCGCTAGAGCGAATCAGATCAAGAATGGCACTCTGCTGTGCCAGGAGACCAGAGTACGGCTCATTGTCAGTGCACGTACACAGCATCCAGCAGAGCCCAGCACACACCAGTCAGACACGAGCAGCAGAGTCCGGCACACACCAGTCAGACACGAGCAGCAGAGCCCAGTGGACACCAGTCAGACACGAGCAGCAGAGCCCAGTGGACACCAGTCAGACACGAGCAGCAGAGCCCGGCACACACCAGCCAGACACGAGCACCAGAGCCCGGCACACACCAGTCAGACACGAGCAGCAGTGGAGCCGGGCACACACCAGTCAGAAACGAGCAGCAGCGGAGCCCAGCACACACCAGTCAGACACGAGCAGCAGAGCCCAGTACACACCAGTCAGACACGAGCAGCAGAGCCCGGCACATACTAGTCAGACACAAGCAGCAGAGCCCAGTACACACCAGTCAGACACGAGCAGCAGCAGAGCCCGGCACACACCAGTCAGACACGAGCAGCAGAGCCCAGTACACACCAGTCAGACACGAGCAGCAGAGCCCAGTACACACCAGTCAGACACGAGCAGCAGCAGAGCCCGGCACAAACCAGTCAGACACGAGCAGCAGCAGAGCCCGGCACACACCAGTCAGACACGAGCAGCAGAGCCCAGTACACACCAGTCAGACACGAGCAGCAGCAGAGCCCAGCACACACCAGTCAGACACGAGCAGCAGAGCCCAGTACACACCAGTCAGACACGAGCAACAGCAGAGTAGAGCCCGGCACACACCAGTCAGACACGAGCAACAGCAGAGTAGAGCCCGGCACACACCAGTCAGACACGAGCAACAGCAGAGTAGAGCCCGGCACACACCAGTCAGACACGAGCAACAGAGCCCAGTACACACCAGTCAGACACGAGCAACAGCAGAGTAGAGCCCGGCACACACCAGTCAGACACGAGCAACAGCAGAGTAGAGCCCGGCACACGCCAGTCAGACACGAGCAGAAGCAGAGCCCGGCACACACCAGTCAGACATGAGTAGCAGAGCACGGCACACACCAGTCAGACACGAGCAGCAGAGCACGGCACACACCAGTCAGACACGAGCAGCAGAGCCCAGTACACACCAGTCAGACACGAGCAGCAGAGCCCGGCACACACCAGTCAGACATGAGCAGCAGCAGAGCCCAGCACACACCAGTCAGACACGAGCAGCAGAGCCCAGTACACACCAGTCAGACACGAGCAACAGCAGAGTAGAGCCCGGCACACACCAGTCAGACACGAGCAACAGCAGAGTAGAGCCCGGCACACACCAGTCAGACACGAGCAACAGAGCCCAGTACACACCAGTCAGACACGAGCAACAGCAGAGTAGAGCCCGGCACACACCAGTCAGACACGAGCAACAGCAGAGTAGAGCCCGGCACACGCCAGTCAGACACGAGCAGAAGCAGAGCCCGGCACACACCAGTCAGACATGAGTAGCAGAGCACGGCACACACCAGTCAGACACGAGCAGCAGAGCACGGCACACACCAGTCAGACAGCGAGCAGAAGCAGAGCCCGGCACACACCAGTCAGACACGAGCAGCAGAGCCCAGCACACACCAGTCAGACACGAGCAGCAGAGCCCAGCACACACCAGTCAGACACGAGCAACAGCAGAGTAGAGCCCGGCACACACGTCAGACACGAGCAACAGCAGAGTAGAGCCCAGCACACACCAGTCAGACACGAGCAACAGCAGAGTAGAGCCCGGCACACACCAGTCAGACACGAGCAGAAGCAGAGCCCGGCACACACCAGTCAGACATGAGTAGCAGAGCATGGCACACACCAGTCAGACACGAGCAGCAGAGCACGGCACACACCAGTCAGACAGCGAGGCAGACAGCAGCAGCAGAGCACAGCACCACAAATCAGACAATGAATCACACAGGATGAAACAGCCAGACAGAGAGACCGACAGACCTGCACCAGAGGCACAAGGAATCCACGATGAGGAAAGACATCATTTTTCTTCTGGAACAACATCAAGTCAGTGTAGGCCTTAGAGACTGAGAGACGGAGAGAGACAGATTAATACCAGCAAGTCAGTGTAGGACTGAGAGACGGAGAGAGACAGGTTAATACTTTCCTAATAGAGGGATTAAAACTGCTTCAAAAGAGAGGGAGAGGCAGGTTAATACTGAAATAGTGTCCCAGCAGGAACAGGGAAAAACTCTGAAGCAGGATTAACTGGGGACGCAGACAGAAACACTTACACTCAAACTTATTGCCGCTCCTCTTGGCTTCATTCATGCGGTTTGTGAGCTTGGTCATCTCAGGGAGAACATTGTTGAGCTTCGCAGCCTCTTTCTGTCCCTTTACTATCACTGGGAACACAAGAATCCTGGCCACCAGCGTCCCTAAGACAGAGAGAGGGGTTCATACAGACACACTGACTGACTGGACAGTCCAGTACATTAACACTGCACTGAGAGAGAGGGGTTCATACAGACACACTGACTGACTGGACACTCCAGTACATTAACACTGCACTGAGAGAGAGGGGTTCATACAGACACACTGACTGACTGGACACTCCAGTACATTAACACTGCACTGAGAGAGAGGGGTTCATACAGACACACTGACTGACTGGACACTCCAGTACATGAACACTGCACTGAGAGAGAGGGGTTCATACAGACACACTGACTGACTGGACACTCCAGTACATTAACACTGCACTGAGAGAGAGGGGTTCATACAGACACACTGACTGGACACTCCAGTACATTAACACTGCACTGAGAGAGAGGGGTTCATACAGACACACTGACTGACTGGACACTCCAGTACATTAACACTGCACTGAGAGAGAGGGGTTCATACAGACACACTGACTGACTGGACACTCCAGTACATTAACACTGCACTGAGAGAGAGGGGTTCATACAGACACACTGACTGACTGGACACTCCAGTACATGAACACTGCACTGAGAGAGAGGGGTTCATACAGACACACTGACTGACTGGACACTCCAGTACATTAACACTGCACTGAGAGAGAGGGGTTCATACAGACACACTGACTGACTGGACACTCCAGTACATGAACACTGCACTGAGAGAGAGGGGTTCATACAGACACACTGACTGACTGGACACTCCAGTACATTAACACTGCACTGAGAGAGAGGGGTTCATACAGACACAGGCATCAAGACTAAGAGAGGACAGGTCATCAACTACACCAAATTAATGAGTTGATCACCGATGAGCTGCTGTCTTACCGGTCACTATGGCTCCCCACCAGGGTAGCCCACAGTCCACATGCAGGAACTCCAGGATGTTCTGGACCAGCCCCACAGGGGTGTAGGCCCCCAGCCCCAGCTCTGATAGGCTCTGCTCTGGCCCCGCCCCCTGAAGCACATCCAAGGCTGTTGGGACATCCTGTGCAGCTGGCTCTGTGATTGGCTGGGGGGCAGAAGGGGCGGGGCCAGGGGGCACTGTAGTATCGGCAGCAGGAGTCTGTAGATCCAGATAAGATACACATTGAAGCAGCAGCAGCACCTGCATCAGAGGTGAAGCTGGAACAACAGGAATCTTGCATGCTGGGAACTGTTGTGTCCACGACAACCGGTCTCTCCACTGCAGTCCTAAGGAGGTTTTGATTGCACAGATGCACTCACATGTGCACGTGCGCACAGCAAGAAAGGGGGTGATGTTGTCTTGTGTCCCCGCCTACCTGCGAGCTGCTGTGCCTGATGGGTCCAGCGCTGACCACCAGGAAGGGAGGGCCGTGGTGACGACCCAGAGCAGTCTGGGCCAGGTGACCCCTCCCACCTCCAAGCGTGTGGATCCACGAGGCGTGTGGGGCTGCCAGGCTCTGCAAGGACACCCAGACACAACAGCGCTTACCGGACCGGAATCAGAACCGCAGGGAGGCTGCACACAACCACAGAGCTCTCCGTCTTTACAAGAGTCAGGGCACTCTCAGTGTGGGACACTCCCTTCTGACTGAAGAGACTCAGTTCCTCCAGCCTGTCAGTGTGGGACACTCCCTTCAGACTAAAGAGACTCAGTTTATCCAGCCTGTCAGTGTGGGACACTCCCTTCAGACTAAAGAGACTCAGTTTATCCAGCCTGTCAGTGTGGGACACTCCCTTCAGACTAAAGAGACTCAGTTCCTCCAGCCTGTCATTGTGGGACACTCCCTTCAGACTGTATTAGAGCAGGACTGTGCCCAGGAGACACACACACTTGTATTAGAGCAGGACTGTGCCCTAGAGACACACACACACACTCACATTAGAGCAGGACTGTACCCTAGAGACACACACACACACACACTTGTATTAGAGCAGGACTGTGCCCTAGAGACACACAACACACACACACACACACACACACACACACACACACACACACTTGTATTAGAGCAGGACTGAACCCTAGAGACACACACACACTTGTATTAGAACAGGACTGGACCCGACACACACACACACTTGTATTAGAGCAGGACTGTGCCCTAGAGACACACACACACTTGTATTAGAGCAGGACTGGACCCTAGAGACACACACACACTTGTATTAGAGCAGGACTGAACCCTAAAGAGACACACACACACACTTGTATTAGAGCAGGACTGGACCCTAGAGACACACACACACACTTGTATTAGAGCAGGACTGGACCCTAGAGACACACACACACACTTGTATTAGAGCAGGACTGGACCCTAGAGACACACACACACACACACTTGTATTAGAGCAGGACTGGACCCTAGAGACACACACACACTTGTATTAGAGCAGGACTGAACCCTAGAGACACACACACTTGTATTAGAGCAGGACTGAACCCTAAAGAGACACACACACTTGTATTAGAGCAGGACTGGACCCTAAAGAGACACACACACTTGTATTAGAGCAGGACTGGACCCTAGAGACACACACACACACACTTGTATTAGAGCAGGACTGTGCCCTAGAGACACACACACACACTTGTATTAGAGCAGGACTGAACCCTAGAGACACGCACACACACACTTGTATTAGAGCAGGACTGAACCCTAAAGAGACACACACACACACACTTGTATTAGAGCAGGACTGGACCCGACACACACACTTGTATTAGAGCAGGACTGTGCCCTAGAGACACACACACACACACCTGTATTAGAGCAGGACTGTGCCCTAGAGACACACACACACCTGTATTAGAGCAGGACTGTGCCCTAGAGACACACACACACACACTTGTATTAGAACAGGACTGGACCCTAGAGACACACACACACTTGTATTAGAACAGGACTGGACCCTAGAGACACACACACACTTGTATTAGAACAGGACTGGACCCTAGAGACACACACACACAGTGTGTCTCTATCAAAGTAACTCTCTTACGGAACACGAGTCCCTAACCTGCCGGTATCAGTCGACCCACAGGCCACGCACACATGCACGGAGGGTCCTGCGTGGAGCGCTTACCGGTACCTCACCCTCCTTGAGCCCAGCTGCACCTCTCGGCGACCAGGTCCCCGATTTCCTGAGAAAAGCCCTGGCTAAGGACTCCGCCGATAGCCTGGCTCTGAGCGCCGCCATGCCGAAACAGGGAGGTCGAGGAGGTGAGGGAGTCGCTGCGACGGGGAGAGGCGAGGGACAAACAGGACGAAGGACGGCGCCTCCTTTTCGCGTTGTCGTTCCAGCGGTTTCGATGTTCTGGATTCGAGTTTAAACCAATGAGACCTTCGAATCGTCTTCTGCCCTTTTGATTCTTCTTTTACAGAACCAGTATTACATTTGCATTGATAATATCCACTGTGGCTACCCTCTCTCCCTCTCACACAGACACACACACACCAGAGACTCACACCAGACCAGATACACACACACCAGAGACTCACACCAGACCAGACACACACACACACCAGAGACTCACACCAGACCAGATACACACACACCAGATACTCACACCAGACCAGATAGGGACATACCAGAGACTCACACCAGACCAGATACACACACACCAGAGACTCACACAAGACCAGATACACACACACACCAGAGACTCACACCAGACCAGATACACAGACACCAGAGACTCACACCAGACCAGATACACACACACCAGAGACTCACACCAGACCAGATACACACATACCAGAGACTCACACCAGACCAGACACACACACACACCAGAGACTCACACAAGACCAGATACACACACACCAGAGACTCACACCAGACCAGATACACAGACACCAGAGACTCACACCAGACCAGATACACACACACCAGAGACTCACACCAGACCAGATACACACACACCAGAGACTCACACCAGACCAGATACACACATACCAGAGACTCACACCAGACCAGACACACACACACACCAGATACTCACACCAGACCAGATACAGACACATAGACACAGACTCACACAGAGACACAGACACTAACACCAGACACACACACACACACCTCTAATGTGACATTATCAACCCCACACACACACACCTCACTCTGTCTCCTCTCCCTCTCCTCTCTCCTCACTCTGTCCTCCTCTCCCTCCTCCTTCTCTCCTCTCTCTCCCCCATCCCCCACCCCCCACCTCCCTCCTCTTCCTCTCCTCCTCCTCCTCCTCTCCCACCCTCACTGCTGGGGTCCAGGAGGAGGAGCAGTACCGCTGGGGTCGAGGAGGAGGAGCAGGACCGCTGGGGTACAGGAGGAGGAGCAGGACCGCTGGGGTACAGGAGGGGGAGCAGTACCGCTGGGGTCCAGGAGGAGGAGCAGGACCGCTGGGGTACAGGAGGAGGAGCAGTACCGCTGGGGTCCAGGAGGAGGAGCAGTACCGCTGGGGTCCAGGAGGAGCAGTACCGCTGGGGTCGAGGAGGAGGAGCAGGACCGCTGGGGTACAGGAGGAGGAGCAGGACCGCTGGGGTACAGGAGGGGGAGCAGTACCGCTGGGGTACAGGAGGAGGAGCAGGACCGCTGGGGTCCAGGAGGGGGAGCAGTACCGCTGGGGTACAGGAGGGGGAGCAGTACCGCTGGGGTCCAGGAGGAGGAGCAGGACCGCTGGGGTACAGGAGGAGGAGCAGGACCGCTGGGGTACAGGAGGGGGAGCAGTACCGCTGGGGTCCAGGAGGAGGAGCAGGACCGCTGGGGTACAGGAGGGGGAGCAGTACCGCTGGGGTACAGGAGGAGGAGCAGGACCGCTGGGGTCCAGGAGGGGGAGCAGTACCGCTGGGGTACAGGAGGGGGAGCAGTACCGCTGGGGTCCAGGAGGAGGAGCAGGACCGCTGGGGTACAGGAGGAGGAGCAGGACCGCTGGGGTACAGGAGGAGGAGCAGTACCGCTGGGGTCCAGGAGGAGGAGCAGGACCGCTGGGGTCCAGGAGGAGGAGCAGTACCGCTGGGGTCCAGGAGGAGCAGGACCGCTGGGGTCCAGGAGGAGGAGCAGTACCGCTGGGGTACAGGAGGAGGAGCAGGACCGCTGGGGTACAGGAAGGGGAGCAGTACCGCTGGGGTACAGGAGGAGGAGCAGGACCGCTGGGGTACAGGAGGAGGAGCAGGACCGCTGGGGTACAGGAGGGGGAGCAGTACCGCTGGGGTACAGGAGGAGGAGCAGGACCGCTGGGGTACAGGAGGGGGAGCAGTACCGCTGGGGTACAGGAGGAGGAGCAGGACCGCTGGGGTCCAGGAGGGGGAGCAGTACCGCTGGGGTCCAGGAGGAGGAGCAGTACCGCTGGGGTCCAGGAGGAGCAGGACCGCTGGGGTCCAGGAGGAGGAGCAGTACCGCTGGGGTACAGGAAGGGGAGCAGTACCGCTGGGGTACAGGAGGAGGAGCAGGACCGCTGGGGTCCAGGAGGAGGAGCAGTACCGCTGGGGTCCAGGAGGGGGAGCAGTACCGCTGGGGTCCAGGAGGAGGAGCAGGACCGCTGGGGTACAGGAGGAGGAGCAGGACCGCTGGGGTCCAGGAGGAGGAGCAGTACCGCTGGGGTACAGGAAGGGGAGCAGTACCGCTGGGGTACAGGAGGAGGAGCAGGACCGCTGGGGTCCAGGAGGAGGAGCAGTACCGCTGGGGTCCAGGAGGGGGAGCAGTACCGCTGGGGTCCAGGAGGAGGAGCAGGACCGCTGGGGTACAGGAGGAGGAGCAGGACCGCTGGGGTACAGGAGGGGGAGCAGTACCGCTGGGGTACAGGAGGAGGAGCAGGACCGCTGGGGTACAGGAGGGGGAGCAGTACCGCTGGGGTACAGGAGGAGGAGCAGGACCGCTGGGGTCCAGGAGGGGGAGCAGTACCGCTGGGGTCCAGGAGGAGGAGCAGTACCGCTGGGGTCCAGGAGGAGCAGGACCGCTGGGGTCCAGGAGGAGGAGCAGTACCGCTGGGGTACAGGAAGGGGAGCAGTACCGCTGGGGTACAGGAGGAGGAGCAGGACCGCTGGGGTCCAGGAGGAGGAGCAGTACCGCTGGGGTCCAGGAGGGGGAGCAGTACCGCTGGGGTCCAGGAGGCAGTGGTCTGCTGTGCAGTCTGACTGACTGACACACTGACTGACACAGTGACACACTCCGCCTACAGTATAGGTCAATATTTTATAATATGTCTTTGTTGTAAATGTCTGTAATATGTCTGTAGATTTTATTTTACTTCTATTTTGTGTTTTGTTTAATGTAAATATTATTACTTTCATTTGCTTTGGCAACACTGATTGTACCCATCGGTCACTAATAAAGCACCTTGAATTGAATTGACTGGCACACCGCCTGACACACTGAATGAGTGACTGGCACACCGCCTGACACACTGAATGAGTGACTGGCACACCGCCTGACACACTCAGTCACACACTGACTGACACACTGAGTGAAATCACAGAACACGAACGGAACAGCCTCGTGTCTGTGGAGTCAGTGAGGTTGTGTGATGCCAGTCAACAGTATTTTTTTCCCTTGATTTGATTCGGTCTGGATGTATGTCTTCATCACCTCGCACACACACACGCGCACACCCACCAGGTAAGGGAGTCTGAGAGCAGCTGACTGGCAGCCAGGCCACACAGACCCCCGGCCGGCCACAGGCAGGGCCAGAAATAAAGAAGACCATCGATCTGTGGTGGACTGTACACAAGGCACCCTCCTTCAGATGAGACGTGAAACTGAGGTCCTGCCTCTCTGTGGTCAGTCAAGACCCCAGGGTGTCTCTCAGAAAGAGTAGGGGTGTGACCCCAGTGTCCTGGACAGACTCCCCCTGGTCTTTACCAGTCATGGCCTCCTGATCACCCCCCTCTCTGAACTGGCCTCATCACTCTGCTCTCCTCCCCACTGAGAGCTAGAGCATCATCACACTGGGGGGGTGGAGGGGATCCCCAGTACTGGACAGCACCGGGAGTGGAGGGTCCAGGAAGGAGCTGTAGAAGTGTCAGGATATTATTATTAGTAGTAGTAGTAGCTCTACGCCTTCACACGTGCAGTAATACACGGCACACCCAAAGCATCGCCATTCCCCCTCCCACATCATCACGTCACTTCCCCTGTGGTAACCCAGCAACTGGGGGAAGGCGTCACGCGGGCAGACAGCCGTGCTGAAGAGCACAAAACACAAACACACGTCCTTTATTTACGTCTTTATTTACTCTGTTTAAACTTTTTTTCCTTACGTGTATTTGTATTGTGATACGTACTTTACCCCCTCTGACGATGTTTTTGATATATGTACTCGTGTTTCAATGGTATTTTCTTTCGTTGTTTAAATAAAAACGTTTTTTTTAAAAAAAAAACAATACAAACACAAGTCCCACACGCTTCTATAAACCCTGCAGGGGCGGTTCGCCGCCGACACCCTCAGGATGGCGTCCCCCCTCCTCGTCGTTTTCATTAAAAAAGTCTTCCGAGGAAGACCGGCGTGTTAAATCATAAGGCGTTATTGCATCTGAAGTGCTGGCCATCTGTCTTGGTAACGGGCTCGTCGTCATCATCACGGCGAGCGCGACTCGGGTTCAAACTGCGTCCGCCCCGGTCTGTTACCGGACCTCACCGGCTCCCGGCTCGGCCCGGTCCCCAGCCCCTCCACAAGTCAGGCTAGGCTTAATAGCTGGTTACAACGAGATATCTCGTTATTTGGTAGAATACTTTTGGTTAAAACAGAAAGTATCTCCAGATTTATCTACCCAACGGCTTCCACCTGCTCTCCTAGCTTTGGTAAAAAAAAAAACTCCTGCGTAGTCCAATACAATTCCCCTACTACCAGAGATCGGATATCTTGGGGGAGAATAAATACATGCGTACTATTGTGGCCGAGAGATTCTTCCCAGGGATCAGGGAGAAAGTAATTCTTGATGACATAGATGGGGATTCTCCCGTCTCCGCTAGAACCGAATACATCCCTCTCCCCACGCCACCCAAAACTAGAGATATTCATTTTAAAACACGGAATAACATACACCCCTCTAAGGACTTTCCGAGAAAACGGCTCAACTCCGACTGTAACACCCGCGCCTTCTGCGGAGCAGATATTGAAACAACGGAACACATTATTTTTCCTCATGTCACCGTTCAACACCTTGCTGGAACACTGCTTGTTCTTGGCTATACAATATTCATCTCTGTGCACATCTAACTTCTAAAGATATTGTTCTCGGTGTCTCGAATCCAAACAGGGAAGTCCGTATAATGTTCAACGTTATTCTCTTGTTTGCAAACTTTTACATACACAGGTGTCGGGAAAAAAAATAAGTTAAAGATGAAAAAAATTATTTAAAGAATTTTCTAACTCGTTCAAGCTATACTGTAATTAACTGAAAATATTAAAAAATAAGCCTGGTGAGTTGGTCTACAAAAGTCTTTTAGCAGATAAACTTATTGAATGTAACCCCTAACACCACATAACCTCTGTACTATGGACAAAGTGTTTTTTTTTTTAAATAATAATGATAAAAATAATAATTGCTAACACTTAAATAGCTCTTTTCTGGACACTCCACTCAAAGCGATTTACAGGTAATGGGGATCCCCTCCACCCCCCCAGTGTGATGATGCTCCAGTCCGCTCACACACTCCAGCTCTCAGTGGGGAGGAGAGCAGAGTGATGAGGCCAGTTCAGAGAGGGGGGTGATCAGGAGGCCATGACTGGTAAAGACCAGGGGGAGTCTGTCCAGGACACTGGGGTCACACCCCTACTCTTTCTGAGAGACACCCTGGGGTCTTGACTGACCACAGAGAGGCAGGACCTCCGTTTTACGTTTCATCTGAAGGACGGCACCTTGTTTACAGTCTAGTGTCCCCCTCACTGTCCTGGGGCGTTAGGACCCCCACAGACCACAGGGTGAGCGCCCCCCTACTGGCCCCACTAACACCTCTCCCAGCAGCAGCCTCAGCTTTCCCAGGAGTCTCCCATCCAGGTACTGGCCAGGTTCATATCTGCTGAGCTTTTTTTACCCGTTTCATTCACTTGTTGCTACCTTGTTGTGTCACGTTGAGACGTCTGTATATTCGTATGTATATACCCCTGCTTTCTGTACTTTCCCTTTTTGTATTTTAATAACAATTTAAAAAAACACAAAAAAACCACGGACACCTTCCGGACGCAGGACCGCAGGCGACACCGACTCCCTCCCGCCGCGGTGTCGCACAGAAATACGTCCGGCCGGCCGCCCTGGCTTCGAGACACTCGTTCCGCCCTGCGCTGTCGTGTCCACTCGGGGCTCTCTTAGCCTCGCTGGGACGGTAACTCCAGTGGCAGTGCCCCCCCGGAGAGCTCAAGATGACGTTGTGTCAGCGCTCAGCTGTGTCCCACGCCGAAATGATTTATGTGAAATTTAACAGTAAACGAACTTGCTTGATTACCGTCTTGGTACCATCTTACCAAGGTTTCACGCGTCCTATGATCTTGAGGAAAAAAGTGCCCACTGGAGACTGTGAGCACAGTGGACATTGAGAGCAACAGACCTCTGTCAGATCTACCCTGTTGTTTAATTGCTATAACAAACTGCTGTAATAAATTGGATTTAAGTACATTCTGTCTCGAGGGCACGCTGTCTCGCAGGGCTGGGGATCGGGGTTCAGTCCTGGACCGACATTCAATGCTCCATCTGTTCAATTCCAGACAGGATCTGTGTGGAGTCTGCATGTTCTCCCTGTGTTCACCTGGGTTTCCTCCTGGTGCTCTGGTCTCCTCCCACAGTCCACAGGCATGCTGCTGGGAGAACTGGCCCTGGTGTGTGTGTGTGTGTGTGTCTGTGTGTGTGTGTGTGTGTGTGTGTGTTTCCTGTGATGGGCTGGTGTCTTGTCCAGGGTGTGTGTGTGTGTGTGTGTTTACTGTGATGGGCTGGTGTCTTGTCCAGGGTGTGTGTGTGTGTGTGTGTGTGTGTGTGTGTGTGTGTGTGTGTGTGTGTGTGTGTGTGTGTGTGTGTGTGTTTACTGTGATGGGCTGGTGTCCTGTCCAGGATGTGTGTGTGTGTGTCCTGTGAGGGGCTGGTGTCCTGTCCAGTGTGTGTGTGTGTGTCCTGTGAGGATCTGGAGTACCACACGTGCTGCCCAGAGCGCCACATGCACACACGTGCTGAGTGTGAGACGACACACTGAGACAGAGGCGTGTGGGAAGGGGACACATGACACATCTGGGCCTTTGGGGGGGGTGTCGTCGGGGCTTTGGGGCGGGGTTACCAGGGACAGGGCGGGCTCATCAGGGCTTTGGGGCGGGGTCACCAGCGACAGGGCGGGCTCATCAGGGCTTTGGGGCGGGGTTACCAGGGACAGGGCGGGCTCATCAGGGCTTGGGGGCGGGGTCACCAGGGACAGGGCGGGCTCATCAGGGCTTGGGGGCGGGCTCACCAGGGACAGGGCAGGGTCATCAGGGCTTGGGGGCGGGGTCACCAGGGACAGGGCAGGGTCATCAGGGCTTGGGGGCTTGGTCTGTCAGCCCTGGGGGTGTGGCTTCAGATGTCTTCCGTCTGCTGCAGATCCTTGCTGTCCTTCAGCATGAGCTCCTCCTTCTTGGTCTTCTGCCCACACATTCTGATGGAGAGAGATTCCGATGAAGCACTTCATATCTGCATTAAGGACGTCATACAGGAGGCCAGCTGGTCTGGTGGTCAAGGTGCTGACCCTGTTGTACCAGGAGGCCAGCTGGTCTGGTGGTCAAGGTGCTGACCCTGTTGTACCGGGAGTCCAGCTGGTCTGGTGGTCAAGGTGCTGACCCTGTTGTACCGGGAGTCCAGCTGGTCTGGTGGTCAAGGTGCTGACCCTGTTGTACCGGGAGGCCAGCTGGTCTAGTGGTCAAGGTGCTGACCCTGTTGTACTGGGAGGCCAGCTGGTCCAGTGGTCAAGGTGCTGACCCTGTTGTACCAGGAGGCCAGCTGGTCTAGAGGTCAAGGTGCTGACCCTGTTGTACCGGGAGGCCAGCTGGTCTGGTGGTCAAGGTGCTGACCCTGTTGTACCAGGAGGCCAGCTGGTCTGGTGGTCAAGGTGCTGACCCTGTTGTACTGGGATGTTCCCAGTTTGAACTCTGACCCCTGAATCCCTGCGTGATTTGGAGTTCTTGAACCCCCTGAGCTAAATGTTCAGAGGAGGTGATACTCTGAGGCCCAGCTGATGTCTCAGTTCACCAGTCCACCTCACTCCCCACAACACGCTGTGAGATCAATAACTTGATCCTGGTTGTATAAAACCTGAATGTGTTTCAGTATCCTGGCTCCACTGCTACAGTCCTAGCTCTCCCCGACCCTTGTGTGACCCCACGCTGGCCCGGGCGTGACCTCTCACCTCTCCTCCACGTCCTGGATGGTGTCAGGCAAGGCTGTGCCCAGGGTCTCGGGCAGGAAGGCAGCGATGACCCCCGAAATGATGGGGGCGACCCCGTAGACCACCCCCGACAGCCAGGGCAGGAACTCCCCCAGCAGCAGCACCACTGGGGACACCATGGAGCCCACCCGCGCCACCATGGACATCCAGCCTATCCCAGACTGCCTGGGAAAGAGGAGAGGAGAGACCAGATCAACGCTGGGACTACACTGACAGACAGGGACACCCTGCCTGCTGAGACTACACCGAGAGAGACAGACAGGACCGTATCCACACCCTGCCTGCTGAGACTACACCGAGAGAGAGAGACAGGACCGTATCCACACCCTGCCTGCTGAGACTACACCGAGAGAGACAGACGGGACCGTATCCACACCCTGCCTGCTGAGACTACACCGAGAGAGACAGACGGGACCGTATCCACACCCTGCCTGCTGAGACTACACCGAGAGAGACAGACGGGACCGTATCCACACCCTGCCTGCTGAGACTACACCGAGAGAGACAGACGGGACCGTATCCACACCCTGCCTGCTGAGACTACACCGAGAGAGACAGACGGGACCGTATCCACACCCTGCCTGCTGAGACTACACCGAGAGAGACAGACAGGGACCGTATCCAGACCCTGCCTGCTGAGACTATACCGAGAGAGACAGACGGGACCGTATCCACACCCTGCCTGCTGAGACTACACCGAGAGAGACAGACGGGACCGTATCCACACCCTGCCTGCTGAGACTACACCGAGAGAGACAGACGGGACCGTATCCACACCCTGCCTGCTGAGACTACACCGAGAGAGACAGACGGGACCGTATCCACACCCTGCCTGCTGAGACTACACCGAGAGAGACAGACGGGACCGTATCCACACCCTGCCTGCTGAGACTACACCGAGAGAGACAGACAGGGACCGTATCCACACCCTGCCTGCTGAGACTACACCGAGAGAGACAGACGGGACCGTATCCACACCCTGCCTGCTGAGACTACACCGAGAGAGACAGACGGGACCGTATCCACACCCTGCCTGCTGAGACTACACCGAGAGAGACAGACGGGACCGTATCCACACCCTGCCTGCTGAGACTACACCGAGAGAGACAGACGGGACCGTATCCACACCCTGCCTGCTGAGACTACACCGAGAGAGACAGACGGGACCGTATCCACACCCTGCCTGCTGAGACTACACCGAGAGAGACAGACAGGGACCGTATCCACACCCTGCCTGCTGAGACTACACCGAGAGAGACAGACAGGGACCGTATCCAGACCCTGCCTGCTGAGACTATACCGAGAGAGACAGACGGGACCGTATCCACACCCTGCCTGCTGAGACTACACCGAGAGAGACAGACGGGACCGTATCCACACCCTGCCTGCTGAGACTACACCGAGAGAGACAGACGGGACCGTATCCACACCCTGCCTGCTGAGACTACACCGAGAGAGACAGACGGGACCGTATCCACACCCTGCCTGCTGAGACTACACCGAGAGAGACAGACGGGACCGTATCCACACCCTGCCTGCTGAGACTACACCGAGAGAGACAGACGGGACCGTATCCACACCCTGCCTGCTGAGACTACACCGAGAGAGACAGACGGGACCGTATCCACACCCTGCCTGCTGAGACTACACCGAGAGAGACAGACGGGACCGTATCCACACCCTGCCTGCTGAGACTACACCGAGAGAGACAGACGGGACCGTATCCACACCCTGCCTGCTGAGACTACACTGAGAGAGACAGACAGGGACCATATCCGTAGAAGGAGAGAAGGAGAGAAGGAGAGAAGGAGAGATGGGGAGGTGGGGCGATGGGAAGAAGGAGAGATGGGGAGATGGGTAGTTACCGGATCACAGTGGGGAACAGCTCTCCAGCATACAGGAAACAGCACATGAAGGAGGCAGCCAGACAGCCCTTCCCCAGCACAGCCAGACAGGTCCGCAGCACCTGTAATTCTGATCACACACACACACAGGTGTCAGCAGGGCCTGAGTACACACACTGACACACACAGACACACACACAGGCGTCAGCAGGGCCTGAGTACACACACTGACACACACAGACACACACACAGGCGTCAGCAGGGCCTGAGTACACACACTGACACACACAGACACACACACAGGTGTCAGCAGGGCCCAAGTACACACGCTGACACACAGACGTCAGGAGTGCCTGTGACATCTTAATGTCTCATAATCCCCTTTGTACCTCACACTAGCATACCTACCTATCCCACAATCCCACTTGTATGTCCCACTGATACACATACCTATCCCACAATCCTCTTATATCTCACATTATTACATACACCTATCCCACAATCCCCCTTGTAACTCACACTGATACACACACCTATCCCACAGCCCCCCTCATATCTCCCACAGGCCCCCTTCTGGACACAATGTAAGAGCCGCGTCCCCCTGAGACACGCTGTTACAATGAGCAGGACACACAGGGAGTGGACAGGAAGTAGCACCGTGACGGACCGGACGGCACCAGCAGGTTGGCCAGCACGGTCAGCCCGGCGAGGACGAGCGCGCCGCTCTGCGTGGCCCGGCGCCCCAGCACGCTCATGGCCGCCGTGGCGAGCAGCTTGGCGGGGACGTCCACGGCGCCGAAGATCACCTGCATGAGGTAGAGGCTGACGCCGAACCTCGGCAGGTCCAGGGACAGGCCGTAGTAGGCGAAGCTGGTGGAGAACCTGGGGGGGAAGACCGCCCTCCAGCACTCAGGTTAGACGCTCACTCTTCCAATTAACACACTGGCTGGTTCAATTAACACACTAACTGGGTCGATTAAGACGCTAACTGGCCAATTTAGCCACTTAAGCCAATTAAGCCACATTAAGGCCTCAGGATGCAGAGTGGAGCCTGTTTTCCAGCCCTGGCCCTCCAGAACCCCAGTCCTGTAGGATGTCCAGGAGTCTTCAATACACACACTGGACAGGACACCAGCCCATCACAGGACTGGGAGGAAACCCAGGTGAACACAGGGAGAACATGCAGACTCCACACGGACAGCGGCCCAGGTTTGGAATCGAACCCAGGGCCCCAGTGCCGTGAGACAGCAATGCTAACCCCTGCGCCAATGTGCCACCCAAGTTATATGAGCTGCCTGGATCAGGAGCGAGAGGAGAGACAGCGCCCTCACCAGGCGAAGCTGAGGCAGACAGTGATTCTCCTCATGCCTGGTGTGCGCAGCAGGTCCAGGGCAGAGCTGGCCTTCCTGGAGACTGACAGCTCCTTCTGCATGGCAGCCTGCAGCACCTGGACACAGGGACAGACACACAGACAGGCTGACACAGAGACAGACAGGCTGACAGCTCCTCCTGCATGGCAGCCTGCAGCACCTGGACACAGGGACAGACAGACAGACAGGCTGACACAGAGACAGACAGGCTGACAGCTCCTTCTGCATGGCGGCCTGCAGCACCTGGACACAGGGACAGACAGACAGACAGGCTGACACAGAGACAGACAGACAGGCTGACACAGGGACAGACAGACAGACAGGCTGACAAAGAGACACACAGACAGACAGGCAGACTGACAGGCTGACACAGGGACAGACAGACAGACAGACAGACAGACAGACAGGCTGACACAGAGACAGACAGGCTGACAGCTCCTTCTGCATGGCGGCCTGCAGCACCTGGACACAGGGACAGACACACAGACAGGCTGACAGGTAGACAGACAGACAGACAGGCTGACACTGGGACACACAGACAGGCTGACAGAGAGACAGACACACGGACAGGCTGAGACAGAGACAGACAGACAGACAGACAGACAGACAGGCTGACACAGGGACAGACAGACAGGCAGACAGACAGGCTGACACAGGGACAGACAGACAGACAGGCTGACAGAGAGACAGACAGACAGACAGGCTGACACAGGGACACACAGACAGGCTGACAGAGAGACAGACACACGGACAGGCTGACAGAGAGACAGACACACGGACAGGCTGAGACACAGACAGACAGACAGACAGACAGACAGACAGACAGACAGACAGGCTGACACAGGGACAGACAGACAGACAGGCTGACACAGGGACAGACAGACAGACAGACAGACAGACAGACAGACAGACAGACAGACACAGGGACAGACAGACAGACAGACAGGCTGACACAGGGGCAGACAGACCTCGGTGTCGATCCTGTCCCCCTGGTCCTTGTGCCCGTTGAGTCTGGCCACCAGCCGCAGGTTCCTCACAGCTGCATCTGTCTTCCCCTTCAGCACCAGCCAGCGGGCCGACTCCAGCACCCACCTGCGGGCCACAGAGCGGGCCGGGCTCAGCGCCTGCAGTCACCCCTCATGACAGCGGCACTGCTCTCCCTTCGTTTTATATACCCCCCTCTCTCTCCTATATACCCCCCTCTCTCTCCTATATACCCTCTCTCTCCTAAATACCCCTGTCTCTCTCCTATATAGTCCTGTCTCTCTCCTATATACCCCCCTCTCTCTCCTATATACCCTCTCTCTCCTAAATACCCCTGTCTCTCTCCTATATAGTCCCGTCTCTCTCCTATATATCCCGTCTCTCTCCTAAATACCCCTGTCTCTCTCCTATATAGTCCTGTCTCTCTCCTAAATACCCGTCTCTCTCCTAAATACCCCTGTCTCTCTCCTATATAGTCCTGTCTCTCTCCTATATATCCCGTCTCTCTCCTTAATACCCCTGTCTCTCTCCTAAATACCCCTGTCTCTCTCCTATATAGTCCTGTCTCTCTCCTAAATACCCCTGTCTCTCTCCTAAATACCCGTCTCTCTCCTATATATCCCGTCTCTCTCCTTAATACCCCTGTCTCTCTCCTATATATCCTGTCTCTCTCCTAAATACCCCTGTCTCTCTCCTATATATCCCGTCTCTCTCCTAAATACCCCTGTCTCTCTCCTATATAGTCCTGTCTCTCTCCTAAATACCCGTCTCTCTCCTAAATACCCCTGTCTCTCTCCTATATAGTCCTGTCTCTCTCCTATATATCCCGTCTCTCTCCTAAATACCCGTCTCTCTCCTAAATACCCCTGTCTCTCTCCTTTATAGTCCTGTCTCTCTCCTATATATCCTGTCTCTCTCCTAAATACACGTCTCTTTCCTATATATCCCGTCTCTCTCCTAAATACCCCTGTCTCTCTCCTATATAGTCCTGTCTCTCTCCTATATACCCCTGTCTCTCTCCTTTATATCCCGTCTCTCTCCTAAATACCCCTGTCTCTCTCCTATATAGTCCTGTCTCTCTCCTATATATCCCGTCTCTCTCCTAAATACCCCTGTCTCTCTCCTAAATACCCCTGTCTCTCTCCTATATATCCCGACTCTCTCCTAAATACCCCTGTCTCTCTCCTATATAGTCCTGTCTCTCTCCTATATATCCCGTCTCTCTCCTAAATACCCCTGTCTCTCTCCTAAATACCCCTGTCTCTCTCCTATATATCCCGTCTCTCTCCTAAATACCCCTGTCTCTCTCCTATATATCCCGTCTCTCTCCTAAATACCCCCGTCTCTCTCCTAAATACCCCTGTCTCTCTCCTATATACCTCTCCCTCTCTCCTATATACCCCTGTCCCTCTCTTATATACCCCTGTCCCTCTCTTATATACCCCTGTCTCTGTCCTATACACCCCTCTCTCTCTCCTATACATCCCTCTCTCTCTCATATATACCCCTGTCTCTCTCAATATACCCTTGTCTCTATATGTACCTGTACCTGTACACAGATATACCTGTCTCTCTCACCAGGAGTACAGGAAGGAGATGTAGAAGCACACAGACACAGATATACCTGTCTCTCTCACCAGGAGTACAGGAAGGAGATGTAGAAGCACACAGACACAGATATACCTGTCTCTCTCACCAGGAGTACAGGAAGGCGATGTAGAAGGGCACAGACACAGATATACCTGTCTCTCTCACCAGGAGTACAGGAAGGAGATGTAGAAGGGCACAGACACAGATATACCTGTCTCTCTCACCAGGAGTACAGGAAGGAGATGTAGAAGGGCACAGACTCAGATATACCTGTCTCTCTCACCAGGAGTACAGGAAGGAGATGTAGAAGGGCACAGACACAGATATACCTGTCTCTCTCACCAGGAGTACAGGAAGGAGATGTAGAAGGGCACAGACACAGATATACCTGTCTCTCTCACCAGGAGTACAGGAAGGAGATGTAGAAGGGCACAGACACAGATATACCTGTCTCTCTCACCAGGAGTACAGGAAGGAGATGTAGAAGCGCACAGACACAGATATACCTGTCTCTCTCACCAGGAGTACAGGAAGGCGATGTAGAAGGGCACAGACACAGATATACCTGTCTCTCTCACCAGGAGTACAGGAAGGCGATGTAGAAGCGCACAGACACAGATATACCTGTCTCTCTCACCAGGAGTACAGGAAGGAGATGTAGAAGCGCACAGACACAGATATACCTGTCTCTCTCACCAGGAGTACAGGAAGGAGATGTAGAAGCGCACAGACACAGATATACCTGTCTCTCTCACCAGGAGTACAGGAAGGAGATGTAGAAGCGCACAGACACAGATATACCTGTCTCTCTCACCAGGAGTACAGGAAGGAGATGTAGAAGGGCACAGACTCAGATATACCTGTCTCTCTCACCAGGAGTACAGGAAGGAGATGTAGAAGGGCACAGACACAGATATACCTGTCTCTCTCACCAGGAGTACAGGAAGGAAATGTAGAAGGGAACAGACACAGATATACCTGTCTCTCTCACCAGGAGTACAGGAAGGAGATGTAGAAGGGCACAGACACAGATATACCTGTCTCTCTCACCAGGAGTACAGGAAGGAGATGTAGAAGGGCACAGACACAGATATACCTGTCTCTCTCACCAGGAGTACAGGAAGGAGATGTAGAAGCGCACAGACACAGATATACCTGTCTCTCTCACCAGGAGTACAGGAAGGCGATGTAGAAGCGCACAGACACAGATATACCTGTCTCTCTCACCAGGAGTACAGGAAGGAGATGTAGAAGGGCACAGACACAGATATACCTGTCTCTCTCACCAGGAGTACAGGAAGGAGATGTAGAAGGGCACAGACACAGATATACCTGTCTCTCTCACCAGGAGTACAGGAAGGAGATGTAGAAGGGCACAGACACAGATATACCTGTCTCTCTCACCAGGAGTACAGGAAGGAGATGTAGAAGCACACAGACACAGATATACCTGTCTCTCTCACCAGGAGTACAGGAAGGAGATGTAGAAGGGCACAGACACAGATATACCTGTCTCTCTCACCAGGAGTACAGGAAGGAGATGTAGAAGGGCACAGACACAGATATACCTGTCTCTCTCACCAGGAGTACAGGAAGGAGATGTAGAAGGGCACAGACACAGATATACCTGTCTCTCTCACCAGGAGTACAGGAAGGAGATGTAGAAGCGCACAGACACAGATATACCTGTCTCTCTCACCAGGAGTACAGGAAGGAGATGTAGAAGGGCACAGACACAGATATACCTGTCTCTCTCACCAGGAGTACAGGAAGGAGATGTAGAAGGGCACAGAAACAGATATACCTGTCTCTCTCACCAGGAGTACAGGAAGGAGATGTAGAAGCACACAGACACAGATATACCTGTCTCTCTCACCAGGAGTACAGGAAGGAGATGTAGAAGGGCACAGACACAGATATACCTGTCTCTCTCACCAGGAGTACAGGAAGGAGATGTAGAAGGGCACAGACACAGATATACCTGTCTCTCTCACCAGGAGTACAGGAAGGAGATGTAGAAGGGCACAGACTCAGATATACCTGTCTCTCTCACCAGGAGTACAGGAAGGAGATGTAGAAGGGCACAGACACAGATATACCTGTCTCTCTCACCAGGAGTACAGGAAGGAGATGTAGAAGGGCACAGACTCAGATATACCTGTCTCTCTCACCAGGAGTACAGGAAGGAGATGTAGAAGCACACAGACACAGATATACCTGTCTCTCTCACCAGGAGTACAGGAAGGAGATGTAGAAGGGCACAGACACAGATATACCTGTCTCTCTCACCAGGAGTACAGGAAGGAGATGTAGAAGCGCACAGACACAGATATACCTGTCTCTCTCACCAGGAGTACAGGAAGGAGATGTATAAGGGCACAGACACAGATATACCTGTCTCTCTCACCAGGAGTACAGGAAGGCGATGTAGAAGGGCACAGACACAGATATACCTGTCTCTCTCACCAGGAGTACAGGAAGGAGATGTAGAAGGGCACAGACACAGATATACCTGTCTCTCTCACCAGGAGTACAGGAAGGAGATGGAGAAGGGCACAGACACAGATATACCTGTCTCTCTCACCAGGAGTACAGGAAGGAGATGGAGAAGGGCACAGACACAGATATACCTGTCTCTCTCACCAGGAGTACAGGAAGGAGATGTAGAAGCGCACAGACACAGATATACCTGTCTCTCTCACCAGGAGTACAGGAAGGCGATGTAGAAGGGCACAGACACAGATATACCTGTCTCTCTCACCAGGAGTACAGGAAGGAGATGTAGAAGGGCACAGACACAGATATACCTGTCTCTCTCACCAGGAGTACAGGAAGGAGATGTAGAAGCGCACAGACACAGATATACCTGTCTCTCTCACCAGTAGTACAGGAAGGAGATGTAGAAGCGCACAGACACAGATATACCTGTCTCTCTCACCAGGAGTACAGGAAGGAGATGTAGAAGGGCACAGACACAGATATACCTGTCTCTCTCACCAGGAGTACAGGAAGGAGATGTAGAAGGGCACAGACACAGATATACCTGTCTCTCTCACCAGGAGTACAGGAAGGAGATGTAGAAGCACACAGACACAGATATACCTGTCTCTCTCACCAGGAGTACAGGAAGGAGATGTAGAAGGGCACAGACACAGATATACCTGTCTCTCTCACCAGGAGTACAGGAAGGAGATGTAGAAGCGCACAGACACAGATATACCTGTCTCTCTCACCAGGAGTACAGGAAGGAGATGTAGAAGCGCACAGACACAGATATACCTGTCTCTCTCACCAGGAGTACAGGAAGGAGATGTAGAAGCGCACAGACACAGATATACCTGTCTCTCTCACCAGGAGTACAGGAAGGAGATGTAGAAGCGCACAGACACAGATATACCTGTCTCTCTCACCAGGAGTACAGGAAGGAGATGTAGAAGGGCACAGACACAGATATACCTGTCTCTCTCACCAGGAGTACAGGAAGGAGATGTAGAAGGGCACAGACACAGATATACCTGTCTCTCTCACCAGGAGTACAGGAAGGAGATGTAGAAGGGCACAGACACAGATATACCTGTCTCTCTCACCAGGAGTACAGGAAGGAGATGTAGAAGGGCACAGACACAGATATACCTGTCTCTCTCACCAGGAGTACAGGAAGGAGATGTAGAAGGGCACAGACACTGCCAGTGTCAGCCAGCGCCAGTCGCGGATCAGGTAGGCCACGCCCGCCAGGAGCAGCTGGCCAATCGTGTAGAAGTATCCTATTCCTGTGCCAAACACGGTGCGCATGTGCACGGGGACCCACTCTAGAACTGAGGAGAGAGAGGAGAGAGAGGGGGGAGAGAGAGGAGAGAGAGGGAGAGGAGGGGGAAAGGAGAGAGAGGGGGAAGGAGAGAGGAGAGAGAGGAGAGAGAGGAGAGAGAGGGAGAGGAGGGGGAGAGCAGAGAGAGGGGGGAGGAGTGAGGAGAGAGGAGAGAGAGGAGGGGGAGAGGAGAGATGGTAGGAGGAGAGAGGAGAGAGGAGAGAGAGGAGGGGGAGAGGAGAGAGAGGAGAGAGGGCAGAGGAGAGAGAGGGGAGGAGAGAGAGGAGAGAGAGGGGGGAGAGGGGGGAGAGAGAGGGGGAGAGAGGAGAGAGGGGAGAGAGGGGAGAGGGGAGAGAGGGGAGAGAGGGGAGAGAGAGTCAGAAAGTGGTAGACAGGCACTCAAATGTACAGACACTCAGATAGACTGATAAAGAGACAGACAGGCACTGTCTGATCACATTTACACCCTACACACACTGATAGACAAACACGTCCACCAAAAACACAAAGGAAAATTTTTTGCCTGCTTTGTCGATTTCAAAAAAGCATTTGACTCGATTTGGCATGAGAGATTGTTTTACAAACTACTCCAAAGTGGCATAGGGGGCAAAGTGTACGACATAATTAAATCAATGTATTCAGAGAGCAAATGTGCAATGAAAATTGGAAACAAAAGGACTAAATTCTTCACCCAAGGCCGTGGGGTGAGACAGGGCTGCAGCCTGAGCCCAACACTGTTCAATATCTATATGTGCAGAGAAAAACTCCTAACAACAGGTGCAGGGCCGAATTAGGCCAGTACCCACTATTGATAAACATACAGAAAAGAATATTAAAGTATTGGCTACACCTAAAAAACAGTGACCAAAATTCCTACCACTACAGAGCCCTGCTGAGCCAAGAGCTGAGCCCAAAACAGAGCCCCCTGAGCCAGCTGGTCCTGAGGCTCACCGACCTGAGCCACACCGACACTAACCAGCCTCAGGACAGCACTGCTAGAGCACCACAACCCAGACTCAACCACATCACAGCACAGATCAAACAGCAATATCTCACATACTGGGACACACACACACAAACACAACATAAACTGGAATGCTACAGAACCCTAAACAGACAATACACACTAGCTGAATATTTGACCAAAATAAAAAATAACAAAAAGAAACAGACCCTGACGAAGTACAGGCTCAGTGACCACAGCCTGGCCATAGAAACTGGGCGACACAGGCAGACCTGGCTGCCCAGAGAGGACAGGCTGTGCTCCCACTGCCAGCGGGGAGAAATAGAGACAGAGGTGCACTTCCTACAGCACTGTGACTGATACTCTGGGATTAGAGAAACATTCTTCCCTAAACTCAGAAATCTAGTCCCAGAGTTCCCACACCTGCCAGAATCACAACGGGTCCCAATCCTACTGGGAGAGGGAGGAGGGAACTCAGTTGAACTGGCAACCCAGTATGTGATCTCCTGTCACAGCCTGAGGAACAGTGAGTCTGTCTACCAATAATGCTCCAGCCGCCTACAGTATATGTCAATATTTTATAATATGTCTTTGTTGTAAATGTCTGTAACATGTCTGTAGATTTTATTTTACTTCTATTTTTTGTTTTGTTCCATGTTCATTTTATTATTTTTATTTGCTTTGGCAACACTGATTGTACCCATCGGTCATGCTAATAAAGCACCTTGAATTGAATTGAATTGAGAGACTCAGAAACACAGTCACTCAGACACACAGACACACCAACAGAGACACTCAGACACTCAGACAGAGACGCACAGACACAAACACTCAGACACTCAGACGCACAAAGACTCAGACACTCAGACACTCAGACACTCAGACACTCAGACACTCAGACACTCAGACACACTGACACACTGACACACTGACACACTGACACACTGACACACTGACACACTGACACACTGACACACTCAGACACTCAGACACTCAGACACTCAGACACACTGACACACTGACACTCAGACACACCAACAGAGACACTCAGACACACCAACAGAGACACTCAGACACTCAGACACACAGAGACACAGAGACACAGAGACACAGAGACACACAGACAGACACAGACACACAGACACTCAGAAACTCAGACACTCAGACGGAGACACACTGACACACTGACACTCAGACACTCAGACACTCAGACACTCAGACACTCAGACACTCAGACACACCAACAGAGACACTCAGACACTCAGACACACCAACAGAGACACTCAGACACTCAGACACACAGACAGAGACACACAGACACTCAGACACACCAACAGAGACACTCAGACACTCAGACACACAGACAGAGACACACAGACACACAGACAGACACAGACACACAGACACTCAGAAACTCAGACACTCAGACGGAGACACACAGAGACACACAGAGACACTCAGACACACAGACACAGACACTCAGACACACAGACACACTGACAGAGACACACAGACACGCAGACAGACACAGACACACAGACACTCAGAAACTCAGACACTCAGACAGAGACACACAGAGACACACTGACACTCAGACACACAGAGACACAGAGACACACAGACACACTGACACAGACACTCAGACACTCAGACACTCAGACACTCAGACACGCAGACAGAGACACACAGACACACTGACACACTGACACTCAGACACTCAGACACTCAGACAGAGACACACAGACACACTGACACACTGACACACTGACACACTGACACACTGACACACTGACACACTGACACACTGACACACTGACACTCAGACACTCAGACACTCAGACACTCAGACAGAGACACACAGACACGCAGACAGACACTGACAGACAGAAAGCGGCAGGATGACTCACGCAGAGAGAAGCAGTTCAGGCTCATCCCGGACAGAGCCATCCCACACAGGAATCGGAACACGCAGAAGGCGGGGAAGGTGGGGGCGAAGGCGGCGCAGGTGCCACCCACAGCCATCAGCAGGTAGGAGAAGGTGAGGAGCATCCGCCGGCCAAACCTGAGACAGGACAGGGTCCGGAAAACTGGCATTACTGTGGATCACCTGAGGGGTCAGTGTGGGTCATCTCAGGGGTTACTGTGGATCACCTGAGGGGTCAGTGTGGGTCATCTCAGGGGTCAGTGTGGGTCATCTCAGGGGTCAGTGTGGATCACCTGAGGGGTCAGTGTGGATCATCTCAGGGGTTACTGTGGATCATCTGAGGGGTCAGTGTGGATCATCTGAGGGGTTACTGTGGATCATCTGAGGGGTCAGTGTGGATCATCTGAGGGGTCAGTGTGGATCATCTCAGGGGTTACTGTGGATCATCTGAGGGGTCAGTGTGGGTCATCTGAGGGGTCAGTGTGGATCATCTGAGGGGTTACTGTGGATCATCTGAGGGGTCAGTGTGGATCATCTGAGGG
>NC_090699.1:12752316-12792316 GCF_040954835.1 Lepisosteus oculatus | reverse complement strand
CAGGACAGGGAGAGGAGAGTGAGAGAGAGAGAGAGGAGAGTGAAGGGACAGGCAGGACAGGGAGAGGAGAGTGAGAGAGAGAGGAGAGTGAAGGGACAGGCAGGACAGGGAGAGGAGAGTGAGAGAGAGAGGAGAGTGAAGGGACAGGCAGGACAGGCAGGAGAGAGAGGAGAGGGAGAGAGAGAGAGGGGAGAGTGAAGGGACAGGCAGGACAGGCAGGAGAGAGAGAGAGGAGAGTGAAGGGACAGGCAGGACAGGGAGAGGAGAGTGAGAGAGAGAGGAGAGTGAAGGGACAGGCAGGACAGGGAGAGGAGAGTGAGAGAGAGAGAGAGGAGAGTGAAGGGACAGGCAGGACAGGGAGAGGAGAGTGAGAGAGAGAGGAGAGTGAAGGGACAGGCAGGACAGGCAGGAGAGAGAGAGAGGAGAGTGAAGGGACAGGCAGGACAGGGAGAGGAGAGTGAGAGAGAGAGGAGAGTGAAGGGACAGGCAGGACAGGCAGGAGAGAGAGGAGAGGGAGAGAGAGAGAGGGGAGAGTGAAGGGACAGGCAGGACAGGGAGAGGAGAGTGAGAGAGAGAGGAGAGTGAAGGGACAGGCAGGACAGGGAGAGGAGAGTGAGAGAGAGAGAGAGGAGAGTGAAGGGACAGGCAGGACAGGGAGAGGAGAGTGAGAGAGAGAGAGAGAGGAGAGTGAAGGGACAGGCAGGACAGGCAGGAGAGAGAGAGAGGAGAGTGAAGGGACAGGCAGGACAGGGAGAGGAGAGTGAGAGAGAGAGAGAGAGGAGAGTGAAGGGACAGGCAGGACAGGCAGGAGAGAGAGAGAGGAGAGTGAAGGGACAGGCAGGACAGGGAGAGGAGAGAAGGGACAGGCAGGACAGGGAGAGGAGAGAGATATCTTCAGCCCCCCTCACCTCCGACACCACGGTGGCGCCCGTCTCGGCCGTGTCGTACTCCCAGCCCTCCGCGCACGCCTGCAGCTCCGCGGCCGAGCCGTTCTGCGCGCCCCCGCCTCCCGGCGCGCTGCCGTTGGCGCCGAGCACCTGCCACTGCGGCCGCACGAACCTCTGGCAGCGGGCCGGCAGGCCGTCGGCGTCCAGGGGCGCCGTGAGCAAGGCGGGCACGAGTGGGGGCGCGGGCGAGGGTGGCGGGGGCGCGCCGGCGGCGCTCAGGTTGGCGGGCGCGCGGCAGCGGTGCGCGGGCGCGGCGGCCGCGAAGTTCTGCAGCAGGTTGTGGCTCGCGTGCAGCAGCACGGGCAGGCAGAGCAGCGCCGCGTGCAGCGCCTGGAAGCGCCCCACGCCGCCCACCCGCTCCAGCAGGTCGGCGAAACCCATGTCGCGTGTCTGAAGACCGGCTAGAATGACGTCATCACCGTTCCGTCACAGCGACGTAGTGAAATGGTTACAGGCCGAGCGGCTAATAGGTGTAATTTAATTAACTAATTAATTAATTAGCCCGCGCTCCTGACAGTGAGAAACCGATCGCTGATGAATGATCACACTCAGGCAGAGCTCGCGGGCTTGATTTCCTCGTGCGCACAGACAGGGGCGAGCTCAAGGGCGAGCCGAGCCGGGCCGAGCCGGGCCGGTCAGGACTCCGCCGTGTCGCCCGGGCGTGACTCCCGTCCCCCAGTCACCGGACCGACCAGTCCACACCCGCGGGTTTCTCTTCCCGAGACCGCGCTGCAGGTCAGGGGCTGGCGGGTCCCTGTAGTGTCTGTGTCCGCCGCCCGCCCGAGCCCCGGAGGGGGCTGGAAAAACCGGCTTGTTGGGAGGTCAAAAGCAGTTCCGAAAGCCCAGCCCGCTCTCGCCGGGTTTCCCTTGAGACGGAGAAGTCGCACTCGGCGCAGTTCTGGGGTTCGGCGTTCGTGGTTCGGGTCCGTGCTGCTGAGCGACCCCGGCAGAAGCCGTCGGTCCGGTAACAGCTCTTCAGTCACGAGCCCTGATCCAATCCCGGTCCCGGTCCCGGTGCCGCCCGCTCGGACCTCTTCCCGCCCGGACCGAAAATCCAAACCTAGCGCGTGCGTCCACCCGAGTCCAACAGCTGGCTGCGGCGCGAGACGGGAGACAGGAGAGAGTGTGTGCGCGCGCGCCCCGCGGCCGTGCTTTTGAGCGGCTCCGCGACCTTGAACCCGGAACCCTGTTACTGTTTCACTGCTGGGGGGGGGGAGTCACACAGGAGTCACACGGGACAGCGCCGCCCCAGTCAGGGTAACACCCTGAGGAGACTGCTCTCTGACTGGGAGACTGGGAGACACAGAGAGAGAAGAGCCCCCTGAGCCAGCTGGTCCTGAGGCTCACTGACACCCACCAGACAACACATACACACAGCACTGCCTGACCCACTCACACTCACACTCACACTCACACTCACACTCACACTCACACTCACACTACCTCACCCACTGGGACACACAAACACACAGAGATGAGCCCCCTGAGCCAGCTGGTCCTGAGGCTCACTGACACCCGCCAGACAACACATACACACAGCACTGCCTGACCCACTCACACTCACACTCACACTCACACTACCTCACCCACTGGGACACATACACACAGAGAAGAGCCCCCTGAGCCAGCTGGTCCTGAGGCTCACTGACCTGAGCCACACCGACACTAACCAGCCTCAGGACAGCACTGCTAGAGCACCACAACCCAGACTCCACCACACACACACACAAACACAACATAAACTGGAATTCTACAGAACCCTAAACAGACAATACACACTAGCTGAATATTTGACCAAGATAAGAAACAACAAACAGAAACAGACCCTGACAAAGTACAGGCTCAGTGACCACAGCCTGGCCATAGAAACTGGGCGACACAGGCAGACCTGGCTGTCCAGAGAGGACAGGCTGTGCTCCCACTGCCAGCGGGGAGAAATAGAGACAGAGGTGCACTTCCTACTGCACTGTGACAGATACTCTGGGATTAGAGAAACATTCTTCCCGAAATTCAGAAATCTAGTCCCAGAGTTCCCACACCTGCCAGAATCACAACGGGTCCCAATCCTACTGGGAGAGGGAGGAGGGAACTCAGTGGATCTGGCAGCCCAGTATGTGATCTCCTGTCAGCCTGAGGAACAGTGAGTCTGTCTCCCAATAATGCTCCAGCCGCCTACAGTAGATGTCAATATTTTATAATATGTCTTTGTTGTAAATGTCTGTAACATGTCTGTAGATGTTATTTTACTTCTATTTTTTTGTTTTGTTCCATGTTAATTTTATTATTTTTATTTGCTTTGGCAACACTGATTGTACCCATCGGTCATGCTAATAAAGCACCTTGAATTGAACTGAATTGAGAGGCAGTGTGGGCTAGTGGTTAGAGCTGAGACACTGGGAGAGAGGGAGGGAGGCAGTGTGGGCTAGTGGTTAGAGCTGAGGCACTGGGAGAGAGAGAAAGGGAGGCAGTGTGGGCTAGTGGTTAGAGCTGAGGCACTGGGAGAGAGGGAGGGAGGCAGTGTGGGCTAGTGGTTAGAGCTGAGGCACTGGGAGAGAGGGAGGGAGGCAGTGTGGGCTAGTGGTTAGAGCTGAGGCACTGGGAGAGAGGGAGGCAGTGTGGGCTAGTGGTTAGAGCTGAGGAACTGGGAGAGAGGGAGGGAGGCAGTGTGGGCTAGTGGTTAGAGCTGAGGCACTGGGAGAGAGAGAGGGAGGCAGTGTGGGCTAGTGGTTAGAGCTGAGGCACTGGGAGAGAGAGAGGGAGGCAGTGTGGGCTAGTGGTTAGAGCTGAGGAACTGGGAGAGAGGGAGGGAGGCAGTGTGGGCTAGTGGTTAGAGCTGAGGCACTGGGAGAGAGGGAGGCAGTGTGGGCTAGTGGTTAGAGCTGAGGCACTGGGAGAGAGGGAGAGAGGCAGTGTGGGCTAGTGGTTAGAGCTGAGGAACTGGGAGAGAGGGAGGGAGGCAGTGTGGGCTAGTGGTTAGAGCTGAGGCACTGGGAGAGAGGGAGGCAGTGTGGGCTAGTGGTTAGAGCTGAGGCACTGGGAGAGAGGGAGGGGGCAGTGTGGGCTAGTGGTTAGAGCTGAGGCACTGGGAGAGAGGGAGGCAGTGTGGGCTAGTGGTTAGAGCTGAGGAACTGGGAGAGAGGGAGGGAGGCAGTGTGGGCTAGTGGTTAGAGCTGAGGCACTGGGAGAGAGGGAGGCAGTGTGGGCTAGTGGTTAGAGCTGAGGCACTGGGAGAGAGGGAGGCAGTGTGGGCTAGTGGTTAGAGCTGAGGCACTGGGAGAGAGGGAGAGAGGCAGTGTGGGCTAGTGGTTAGAGCTGAGGCACTGGGAGAGAGGGAGGCAGTGTGGGCTAGTGGTTAGAGCTGAGGCACTGGGAGAGAGGGAGGCAGTGTGGGCTAGTGGTTAGAGCTGAGGCACTGGGAGAGAGGGAGAGAGGCAGTGTGGGCTAGTGGTTAGAGCTGAGGCACTGGGAGAGAGGGAGGCAGTGTGGGCTAGTGGTTAGAGCTGAGGCACTGGGAGACAGGGAGAGAGGCAGTGTGGGCTAGTGGTTAGAGCTGAGGCACTGGGAGAGAGGGAGGCAGTGTGGGCTAGTGGTTAGAGCTGAGGCACTGGGAGAGAGGGAGGCAGTGTGGGCTAGTGGTTAGAGCTGAGGAACTGGGAGAGAGGGAGGGAGGCAGTGTGGGCTAGTGGTTAGAGCTGAGGCACTGGGAGAGAGGGAGGGGGCAGTGTGGGCTAGTGGTTAGAGCTGAGGCACTGGGAGAGAGGGAGGGGGCAGTGTGGGCTAGTGGTTAGAGCTGAGGAACTGGGAGAGAGGGAGGCAGTGTGGGCTAGTGGTTAGAGCTGAGGCACTGGGAGAGGCAGGCTGAGGAGTTATGTGGGGCTCCGGAGTCCCCTTGTGTTAATGAGTAACATGCTAACCCCTGTCCTCCTTCCAAAGTCCAGGAAGATGGGACAGAGATAACACTTCAGAAACATGATGTCCCGGAGTCGAGGTCCAACGACATGCCCACTCCCAGCCTTGATATTCCCAGGCAAAGTCTGAAAACCCGGACAGGACTCATCTAGCATTCTGGACTGATGGTCCACCTTTCTGTCACCTTACACACATACAACCGACTGCTCTAACCTCACACTTCTCCCCACACACGGCAACTATCGAAAAGACAGAAAGAGTACATCTAAGATCAGATCAGATCCCTTTCCTGGCCCTGTACAATCAAGATCAGATCTCTTTAGTGTCTCTGTACAATCAAGATCAGATCTCTTTACTGGCCCTGTACGATCAAGATCAGATCTCTTTCCTGTCCCTGTACAATCAAGATCAGATCTCTTTCCTGGCCCTGTACAATCAAGATCAGATCTCTTTCCTGTCCCTGTACAATCAAGATCAGATCTCTTTCCTGGCCCTGTACAATCAAGATCAGGTCTCTTTCCTGTCCCTGTACAATCAAGATCAGATCTCTTTCCTGTCCCTGTACAATCAAGATCAGATCTCTATACTGTCCCTGTACAATCAAGATCAGATCTCTTTACTGTCCCTGTACAATCAAGATCAGATCTCTTTACTGGCCCTGTACAATCTAGATCAGATCTCTTTCCTGTCCCTGTACAATCAAGATCAGATCTCTTTCCTGTCCCTATTCGATCAAGATCAGATCTCTTTCCTGTCCCTGTACAATCAAGATCAGATCTCTTTCCTGTCCCTATTCGATCAAGATCAGATCTCTTTCCTGTCTCTGTACAATCAAGATCAGATCTCTTTCCTGTCCCTGTACAATCAAGATCAGATCTCTTTCCTGTCCCTGTACAGTCTCCTGCATCAGGAATGTGTCTCTTCTCAGACCCCAGCTTGCTCTCCAGGAGACACACACACAGAGAGAGAAGCCCTCCAGCGCCGGCGTGCCGACCACCCGCAGGCGCCTGCCACACGCCACGCCCTCGCCAGCCTCGCCGCGCCCCGCCGGGCGCCCCGCCGCCCCCAACTCCTCGTGGCCCAGGAGGGTGTTTCCCGAGGAGCTCTTCCCCGCGCCCCGCGGCCCAGGAGCACGAGGCGCAAACCCACCACGTCCGGACTCCACTGCTGGAGACTGAGAGAGGAGAGGGGGACAGGGTCAGGGGGGGACAGGGTCGGGAGAGGGACAGGGTCAGAGGCCGCGGGGGGACAGGGTCAGGGGGGAAGAGGGTCAGAGGGGGACAGGGTCAGGGGGGAGAGGGTCAGGGGGGGACAGGGTCAGAGGGGGACAGGGTCAGGGGGGAAGAGGGTCAGAGGGGGACAGGGTCAGGGGGGACAGGGTCAGGGGGGGACAGGGTCAGAGGGGGACAGGGTCAGAGGCCGCGGGGGGAGGGGGTCAGGGGGGGACAGGGTCGGGAGGGGGAGGGTCAGGGGGGGAGAGGGTCAGAGGGGGACAGGGTCAGGGGGGGACAGGGTCGGGAGGGGGAGGGTCAGGGGGGGACAGGGTCGGGGGGGAGAGGGTCAGAGGGGACAGGGTCAGGGGGGGAGAGGGTCAGGGGGGACAGGGTCAGAGGGGGACAGGGTCAGGGGGGAAGAGGGTCAGGGGGGACAGGGTCAGGGGGGGAGAGGTCAGGGAGGGACAGGGTCAGGGGGGGGACAGGGTCGGGAGGGGGAGGGTCAGGGGGGGACAGGGTCGGGGGGGAGAGGGTCAGAGGGGACAGGGTCAGGGGGGGAGAGGGTCAGGGGGGGAGAGGGTCAGAGGCCGCGGGGGGACACCCACAGTGTGCACAGCTGAACCTCGGCGCCTTCTGACAGCTTTCTCATACGACCCCCTGACCAAAGAGGCCTTCAGCGACTCACGAGCCCAGAGTCCGCAGGCCGGTGATGACGTCTCGGGAACCCAGTGACGCCACAGCCTCGCGAAACGGTCCGGAATCCCGAACGCAGCCCACGGGCGGGCGAGAGCTCGGGAGGACCGGGGTGCGGCTCACTCGTCCCCAGGAGGACCGGCGGGACCAAATGGCGTTTGTTCCGAGAACTCAGCACTGGCGATGAGAGCTAAACCTTTGCGTGCAGAACACGAGAAGACGATAAATAAGATTAATAAATAATAATAATAATAATAATAATAATAATAAACTTTATTTATAAAGAACCTTCCATGCAAACAGCAGCTCAAAGTGCTTTATAGTAAGTAGTTTCTAATAAGAAAACTGGTGGGTATGAGGTGAAAGGTGAAAACCACCTTCGCTTGCAGTCCACAGAACTGTGGAGAACAGAAGATATTCTGTTCGATATTTAGCCGTCCGGATTGGCCATTTCTAATATTTAATCATCTCGGCTTTGCTGCCTGCAGAACTGCCCCTGCTGCCAGAGCCACTAGGAAACCAAGATCAACGGCGACTTCCAAACGGCACCCTGTGAGCCCATCGCCGTCCTCAGGCCTCCTCCTACAGCTGACGCCGGATATACTGGCACCCTAGATGTCAAACACCTTCACTCGCTAATGCCTTTAATAATAATAATAATAATAATAATAATAATAATAATAATAATAATAATAATAATAATATCCTTACACCTCCATAGCTCTTCCTGCACACTCCATTCCCAGCGCTGTACAGTAATGGGGATCCCCCCCACCCCCCACTCCAGTGTGTCGCCCCACCTGGATGATTAGTCCTGTGTATTTGCCCCCCCCAGAGCCCCAGGAAAGATCTCAGGGGGGGACCAACCGAGCTCAAAGAAAGGACCAGCTGCTCTACTGCCAGCCCTGAGCGGTCCGCTCTCCCAGCATGCCCTCTCTCACCGCGGACGCCTCGCGGGACCGGGCCCGCGGAAGACCGAGGGCCCTCGTCGGCAGGGAGGCCCCGGGGTAGTGTGGGTAATCTGGGAACGGGGACGTCCGTGATCCGACTCACAGTTTCAGTAAGTATCTCTGCTGCAGCGCCTTCCTCTGCCTCGGTCTTCTCCGCGGTCGCTGGCTTCCCGGACAGCCGGTAAGGACAGTCCAGAGGGGCGGGGGCAGAAATTCATACACCTCCCGAATGATTACACCTTTTGGCACACTCTTCAAGATGATGAAGAGCAAAATCCCCAAGAGAGAAACCTGCAGGGACAGAGAAGAAGGGGTATGATTATTCAGCCAGGACAAAGGCTTATTAGAGTCACTGCAATTTGAGTAACGTGTAATAGCAGCAACCTGACACTCATATTGACCCGCTGTGATCCAGCAGAACTCAGTACTGAAGATACTGGGCCCAGTAGGACTGACCCGCTGTGATCCAGCAGAACTCAGTACTGAAGATACTGGGCCCAGTAGAACTGACCCGCTGTGATGAAGTACAGGCTGACCCGCTGTGATCCAGCAGAACTCAGTACTGCAGTATCTGACAGGTACTGTGGTCACTGAGCCTGTCCTCTCAGGACAGTTAGGTCTGTCTGTGTCCAGTGTCTGTGTCCAGGCTGTGGTCACTGAGCCTGTCCTCTCTGGACAGCCAGGTCTGCCTGTGTCCAGTTTCTATAGCCAGGCTGTGTTCACTGAGCCTGTCCTCTCTGGACAGTCAGGTCTGTCTGTGTCCAGTGTCTGTGTCCAGGCTGTGGTCACTGAGCCTGTCCTCTCTGGACAGCCAGGTCTGCCTGTGTCCAGTTTCTATGGCCAGGCTGTGGTCACTGAACCTGTCCTTTCTGGACAGCCAGGTCTGTCTGTGTCCAGTGTCTGTGTCCAGGCTGTGGTCACTGAGCCTGTCCTCTCTGGACAGCCAGGTCTGCCTGTGTCCAGTTTCTATGGCCAGGCTGTGGTCACTGAACCTGTCCTTTCTGGACAGCCAGGTCTGTCTGTGTCCAGTGTCTGTGTCCAGACTGTGGTCACTGAGCCTGTCCTCTCTGGACAGCCAGGTCTGTCTGTGTCCAGTTTCTATGGCCAGGCTGTGGTCACTGAGCCTGTCCTCTCTGGGCAGCCAGGTCTGCCTGTGTCCAGTTTCTGTGTCCAGGCTGTGGTCACTGAGCCTGTCCTCTCTGGGCAGCCAGGTCTGCCTGTGTCCTGTTTCTATGGCCAGGCTGTGGTCACTGAGCCTGTACTTCCTCAGGCTCTGTTGCTCTGTGTTGTGTTTCCCTGTGCTCTCTCTCTCCAGTGTAATCTGACACCTCAGGGAAAATAAACAAATCCAGGCCTGTGGGAGTGACACGCACTCCAGAGTGTCATGCCAGGGAAAGACTAAGTCCAAGACGGAATCCCTGTGTGTCAGCATTCCGATGGAATACTCCGGGGAAACCGCAGGTCCAAAATGGAATCTGTGTGTGTCAGCACACACCCGCCCACTCTCCCTTCCGATTGGCTGTGCCTGGCAAAGAATTCCCATGGGTATGGGGAGGGATGCCCACTGGGAAGCCTGTGCAGGGGTTAGAGGCGTCACAGTGCAGTCCAGTGAGGGCCTGAGACGGGTTTTAATCTGTGATGAACATGGCTGGTTCCTGTGAACACTGAAGGAGACACACGAGGTGCGTTTCCCACACTGAAGGAGACACACGAGGTGCGTTTCTCACAGTGAAGGAGACACACTAGGTGTGTTTCTCACAGTGCAGGAGACACACAGGGTGCGTTTCCCACACTGAAGGAGACACACGAGGTGCGTTTCCCACACTGAAGGAGACACACGAGGTGCGTTTCCCACACTGAAGGAGACACACGAGGTGTGTTTCCCACACTGAAGGAGACACACAGGGTGTATTTCTTACAGTGAAGGAGACACATGAGGTGCATTTCCCACACTGAAGGAGACACACAGGGTGCATTTCCCACACTGAAGGAGACACACAGGGTGTATTTCTTACAGTGAAGGAGACAGAAACACTAGGTGTATTTCTTACAGTGAAGGAGACACACAGGGTGCGTTTCCCACACTGAAGGAGACACACAGGGTGTATTTCTTACAGTGAAGGAGACAGAAACACTAGGTGTATTTCTTACAGTGAAGGAGACACACAGGGTGCGTTTTCCACACCAAAGGAGGAACCATAGGTGCGTTTCCACACTGAAGGAGACACACAGGGTGTATTTCTTACAGTGAAGGAGACACACAAGATGTGTTTCCCACACTGAAGGGGACACACGAGGTGCATTTCCCACAGTGCAGGAGACACACAAGGTGCAGGAGACACAAGGTGTGTTTCCCACAGTGTCCTGAGCTGCAGCAGGGTTACAGGGGGTTAAACTCCCAGCCAGTCATGGTCTCCTTGTGTTAATATCATGAGTGGGACTTCATGAGTGACCATTCCACTGGTGGTCGGTGGCTTTTTCTCCCAGCTCAGTACTCCTGAATCATATTTCTGTTCTATATTTCTGAGTGAAAGAGAATGACAGAGCTGTGAGTTTTGTGTTTTGTGTTCTCATTCCTTGATGTGCGGTGTTTGTTGGGCTCCTGGGTCACAGTGGGTGCTAAATGAGGCCAAAGTCCGTGCAGTTACACCTGTCACTCACTAGATGGCGCTGTGACATTTAAAGTCCTCATTAACTCCTAAATAACCACGCCGGACCAAGAACTTTTCCAATCCGTCTCCCCTCTCTCTCTCTCTCTCTCTCTCTCGGCTGGGTTATTTTTCATTGCTTCATTTTTATTACTTTTATTGTCAGCGATTTCATTCATAATTTACGCCCGCAAAGATAATGGATGTATTATTTGCGGCTGTACCCCTGGGGCGAGAGAGAAGGACACAGCCCCGCGGGGGAGCGGGTGTCCCGGTGCTATTATTGGGGTGACCAGGCGGCTGTACCCCTGGGGCGAGACAGAAGGACACAGCCCCGTGGGGGAGCGGGTGTCCCGGTGCTATTATTGGGGTGACCAGGCGGCTGTACCCCTGGGGCGAGACAGAAGGACACAGCCCCGCGGGGGAGCGGGTGTCCCGGTGCTATTATTGGGGTGACCAGGCGGCTGTACCCCTGGGGCGAGAGAGAAGGACACAGCCCCGTGGGGGAGCGGGTGTCCCGGTGCTATTATTGGGGTGACCAGGCGGCTGTACCCCTGGGGCGAGAGAGAAGGACACAGCCCCGCGGGGGAGCGGGTGTCCCAGTGCTATTATTGGGGTGACCAGGCGGCTGTACCCCTGGGGCGAGAGAGAAGGACACAGCCCCGCGGGGGAGCGGGTGTCCCGGTGCTATTATTGGGGTGACCAGGCGGCTGTACCCCTGGGGCGAGACAGAAGGACACAGCCCCGTGGGGGAGCGGGTGTCCCGGTGCTATTATTGGGGTGACCAGGCGGCTGTACCCCTGGGGCGAGACAGAAGGACACAGCCCCGCGGGGGAGCGGGTGTCCCGGTGCTATTATTGGGGTGACCAGGCGGCTGTACCCCTGGGGCGAGAGAGAAGGACACAGCCCCGTGGGGGAGCGGGTGTCCCGGTGCTATTATTGGGGTGACCAGGCGGCTGTACCCCTGGGGCGAGAGAGAAGGACACAGCCCCGCGGGGGAGCGGGTGTCCCAGTGCTATTATTGGGGTGACCAGGCGGCTGTACCCCTGGGGCGAGAGAGAAGGACACAGCCCCGCGGGGGCGCGGGTGTCCCGGTGCTATTATTGGGGTGACCAGGCGGCTGTACCCCTGGGGCGAGACAGAAGGACACAGCCCCGCGGGGGAGCGGGTGTCCCGGTGCTATTATTGGGGTGACCAGGCGGCTGTACCCCTGGGGCGAGACAGAAGGACACAGCCCTCAGTTTCCCGATGTGCAATGCGGTCAGACAGGAATCGGCCCGGGGGGGGGTACAGGGGTACAGGGGTACAGGGGGGCAGCATTGCGACAGAGCGCCGGGGGGCCGTCTGCGTGAAACCCCGGGCGACTGCCGGGGAAGTCCAGCGCCAAGCGCGAACGCGGCCACGCCAGGGTCTGGGGCGGATCCGCCGTCGCGCTGAAGAGAGGAGACGAGACAGGAGACACAACGCGGTGCCTTCTGCAGGCGCGTCTCCTCTCAGGCATTGTCCTCCCTCCTCTTCTCGGCCTGGAGCGAATGTCAAGCGATTCTGGCTGAACATTCGACCCACATGTGCAGCATGTTGTCGAAACGTCTATTTTTTTCACCTCGGAAATATCGCTCGACTACGGCCTGTGTCATCACCAACTGTGGCTGAGAAGCTGAGCAACACAGATGTGTTCTCTCGAATTGACTACTGTAACTCTCTACCCGCTGGGGTGTCTAAATCCACAGTGAACAAACTCCAGTCTGTCCAAAATTCGGCAGCCAGAATCCTGACCAGGTCTAGTGCAAGTGATCACATTACTCCTGTCCTGGAGTCCCTGCACTGGCTACCTGTCAAATTCCGTGCGGACATTAAAATCCTCCTGCTCACCTACAAGGCTCCGCATGGTTTGGCACCTCAGTACCTGTCTGACCTACTATCGCCCTGCTCCCCACCTCGCAACCTTCGCTCTTCTTATTCTGGGCTCCTATCTGTCCCCCAAGCCCATCTACACTCTGGGGGTGACAGGGCCTTCTCCTGTTGTGCCTCCAAACTCTCTCCCCAAGGATATCAGAGAGTCACCTTCTCTAAACCCGATCATTCTCCTATATTCTATATTCTTTTTATCTATTGTTGTTGTCATTCTGTAAAGCGCTTTCAGTAGCCACCTTTAAAGGCGCTGTATAAAATAAAATTTATCACTATTATTATTATTATTATTATTATTATAGGGTGCAGGGCACATAAAGTGCGATGTGCATAGTGGAATTTACTTTACAGGATTGTGCAAAGAATACAACAGACAGTTTGCCTGAAATTCATAGGCAAAAAAGAAGTAAGTTTCCAGATTTGGAGGAAGTGCAGTAGGTACCAGGGTGTTGAGGGGCCTGACAGCTGTTCCAGAGTCTGGTGGAGCTGGCCCGTATACTAGGATGCCCTTTACCAGATGGTAGGAGGGCAAAGAGGTTGCAGGAGGGGTGGGAGGGATCGTCCACAATACTGGAGGCTTTGTGTGTGCAGTGTGTGTGGTAGATGTCCTGAATGGACAGGAGGGAGGCTCCAGTGATGTTTCCTGCTGGATTGACAATCTGAGACCTTACAATTCCCAAACCCAACAGTGATAGAGCTGGTCAAGAGGCTCTCGATGGTACTGTGCCTCTATAGGATGTGGACAGCACGGGGGAGGGGAAGGTTTGCCCTTCTCAGTCTCTGCAGGAAGTGGAGAAGTTGTTGTGCTTTTTTAGCTAGGGAGGTGGTGTTCATGGTCCAAGTGAGGTCATCTGTAAGATTTAAGATCACTTTACTGTCCCTGTACAGTCTCCTGCATCAGGAATGTGTCTTTTCTCAGACCCCAGCTTGCTCTCCAGGAGACACACAGACAGGGAGAGAAGCTGGGGGTCAGAGTGCAGGGTCAGCCATTCATACAGCACCCCTGGAGCAGCTGGGGTTAAGGGCCTCGCTCAGGGGCCCATGGGAGTAGGATTCCTCTGCCCGCCACGGGATTCGAACCGGCAACCTCCCGGCCACAGGCTGTGCATTAGGGAGTGATCAGGCCCTCCTGGAGTCAATTATCATCTCTTTTTGTCATGTCAACATTTAGCTCGCTAGCTCTGGACGCGCCTCGTTGAGCAATTAGATGGTGGCGCAGATTGCTGGGGGCGATGTGCTCAGCGGTGTGTGTGTGTCTGCGTGGGGGGGAGGCATCTGCACTGTACAAAATTCCCCAAGAAAAGAGGCAAAAAGAGAAATTCTCAATTTTTCTGTGGAAAAGTCCGGGCCCGCCTCCGCACCGCAGCTGTAGAGGGGGGGTTTCTGTTTGGACAGGAAACCAGCCAGTCACAGGACACACACACACCCTGGACAGGACACCAGTCCCTCACAGGACACACACACACCCTGGACAGGACACCAGTCCCTCACAGGACACACACACACCCTGGACAGGACACCAGTCCCTCACAGGACACACACACACACCCTGGACAGGACACCAGTCCCTCACAGGACACACACACACCCTGGACAGGACACCAGTCCCTCACAGGACACACACATCCTGGACAGGACACCAGTCCCTCACAGGACACACACATCCTGGACAGGACACCGGCCCCTCACAGGACACGCACACACCCTGGACAGGACACCAGTCCCTCACAGGACACACACATCCTGGACAGGACACCGGCCCCTCACAGGACACACACAGACACCCTGGACAGGACACCAGTCCCTCACAGGACACACACAGACACCCTGGACAGGACACCAGTCCCTCACAGGACACACACATCCTGGACAGGACACCGGCCCCTCACAGGACACACACACACCCTGGACAGGACACCAGTCCCTCACAGGACACACACATCCTGGACAGGACACCGGCCCCTCACAGGACACACACATCCTGGACAGGACACCGGCCCCTCACAGGACACACACAGACACCCTGGACAGGACACCAGTCCCTCACAGGACACACACACACACACACACCCTGGACAGGACACCAGCCCCTCACAGGACACACACACACCCTGGACAGGACACCGGCCCCTCACAGGACACACACACACCCTGGACAGGACACCAGCCCATCACAGGACACACACAACTTGGACAGGACACCAGCCCCTCACAGGACACACACACACACACACACACACACACACACACACACACACAAACTTATTGCACAAGCGTAGACACATTGCACAGTTATAAACAGATTACAAATCCATTTCCATACCAGCTGTGAACAGAGGGTTCAGGTTCAGTCCCAGAACAGGTCAGTGTTGCCCCTGCCCAGACACTCAGCGGACGTGTTGTAGAGTCTCATGGCAGGGGGCAAGAATGAGCTCCTGTGGCGCCCCCTGTCGCCCCGTGGCTGGATCAGCCTGCTGCTTCTTTTTAACAGGTGGGGCTGCACACTGGGGGGGTGGAGGGGATCCCCATTACCTGTAAAGCGCTTTGAGTGGAGTGTCCAGAAAAGCTCTATATGAGCGTAAGCAATAATAATAGTAATTATTATTATTATTATTATTATTATTATTATTATTAACCATAGTAATTATTATTATTATTATTATTATTATTATTATTATTATTATTATTATTATTATTATTAATAATAAATATTTTCCATGTGTCTCAGCACTAGCAGAGTTCTTGATACGAGACACAGCTTGATGATTTCCTCCAGTCAGTACAGGAGGCTCTCCTTTACACAGAGGGTGGTGGGTGAGGGGAACAAGCTGCCCAGCTGTGTTGTTGAAGGTGATACACTGGCTTCTCTCCAGACACAGCTGGATGAAATCCACCAGTCAGGACATGCAGCAAGTAATTAATTTCTTGTGCGAGGGACTGGAGGTGTAGACAGAAATCCGTGACAGTGACAGGTGACTCGTGCGAGGGACAGGACGTGTAGACACGAATCCGTGACAGCGACAGGTGACTCGTGCGAGGGACAGGACGTGTAGACACGAATCCGTGACAGCGACAGGTGACTCGTGCGAGGGACTGGAGGTGTAGACAGTAATCTGTTACAGTGACAAGTGACTCATGCAAGGTGATTTTTTAAATAAATTTTTATTTTTAAATAAAAGCCATTGGGGAAAATGTCTTTTTAAAAGGTAGTGTGTTTCATTACATGGTAACTATACACACACTACACAGAACACCTGGGAAAGTATTCTCCCAGCTGAACGACTCTCCCCGACACCGACACCACAGCCGGTGGTGATAAATACGAATAAATACGAATAAATAAGAATAAATACGCGTGCCGTCTCCAGCTTGTCGCCTCGTGCCCGCCTCGCGCCCCGGAAAGAGGCCGGGCCTACTGACTGGAAACACAGGTGCAGCCTGTGGTGACCTCCAGGGCGGCGCTGCTGAGCCGGACGAAGTCGCTGTGCTCGCAGGGGTGCCGGTAGTAGACCGTCATGAAGTAGCTGATCCCCACCACGTTGCTGTAGCGATTGGTATTCCCTTTGTGTATCGGGCCCAGGCAGTGCTTGTGCAAGCAGTGGGCCATGAAGATGTGGTGGGGGTAGCGGTTCATGTCTATGTCAACCCTGGAGCAGAGAGAAGAGGAGACACGGGTTAGAGAGGAGACACGGGGTGAGCGGGAGAGGGGGGGAGGGAGAGAGGCGACACAGAGAGAGAGGAGACACAGGGTGAGCGGGAGAGGGAGGACGAGGCAGAGAGAAGACACAGAGAGAAGAGGAGACACAGGGTGAGAGGGAGAGGGGGGAGAGGAGACACAGGGTGAGAGGGAGAGGGGGGAGGGAGAGAGGGGACACAGAGAAAGAGGAGACATGGGGTGAGAGGGAGAGAGGAGACACAGGGTGAGCTGACGAAAGTACAGGCTCAGTGACTGGACACAGGCAGACCTGGCTGTCCAGAGAGGACAGGCTCAGTGACCACAGCCTGGACACAGAAACTGGACACAGGCAGACCTGGCTGTCCAGAGAGGACAGGCTCAGTGACCACAGCCTGGGCACAGAAACTGGACACAGGCAGACCTGGCTGTCCAGAGAGGACAGGCTGTGCTCCCACTGCCAGCGGGGAGAAATAGAGACAGAGGTGCACTTCCTACTGCACTGTGACAGATACTCTGGGATTAGAGAAACATTCTTCCCTAAACTCAGAAATCTAGTCCCAGAGTTCCCACACCTGCCAGAATCACAACAGGTCCCAATCCTACTGGGAGAGGGAGGAGGGAACTCAGTTGATCTGGCAGCCCAGTATGTGATCTCCTGTCACAGCCTGAGGAACAGTGAGTCTGTCTCCCTATAATGCTCCAGCCGCCTACAGTAAATGTAAATGTCTGTAATATGTCTGTAGATTTTATTTTACTTTTATTTTTTGTTTTGTTTCATGTGACTGACAGAGACTGACAGACATGCTCACACACAGATAGACAGACAGGTGCCCACAGAGACACACAGAGACAGAGACAGACACACACAGATGCAGAGAGAGAGACAGACACACACAGACAGAGACAGACACACAGACACACACAGAGACAGACACACAGACACACACAGAGACAGAGACAGACACACACAGACACAGACACAGACACAGAGACAGAGACAGAGACACAGACAGAGACACAGACACAGACACAGACACAGAGACAGAGACAGACACACAGACACAGACACAGACACACACACACACAGACACAGAGACAGACCCGCACAGACAGAGAGAGAGACACACACAGACACAGAGACAGACACACACACAGACACAGAGACAGACAGACCCGCACAGACAGAGAGACAGACACACAAACCCACACACACAGACACAGAGACAGACACAGACACAGACACAGACACAGACACACACACAGACACAGACACAGACCCGCACAGACAGAGAGACAGACACACAGACCCACACACACAGACACAGAGACAGACACACACAGACCCACACACACAGTTGCTCAGACACTCACCTGTACTCCCAGGGGGCCAGGGAGCGGTTGTGTATGTTCCCAGAGGGCAGCTCGGCCCAGGCTGTGCGCAGGCCGCTGTTGATGTGGCTGACAGTGCAGTTGTCCATGCAGGACAGGCAGGGCCAGGCCCAGGCCAGGGGCAGGGACACCAGCAGGACAGCAAGCTGCCGAGACACACAGACACTGTTACTCTCTTAGAAAGCTGTCTCTCTCTCAGTGTGCCTGTCTGTCTCTCTCTCTCAGCGGGTGGGGAGGGAGAGCTGGTGTGAGAGAATTCCCTGGTGTTATCTGCCTGACTGAACCAGTGACACTCCTCTCAGCAGCGACATCCGTGATGACATCACTTCCTGCCCCCCTTCACCAGAAGCACACTGAGCAGTGGCTAGCAGTGCTATTCATAGCACACGTTAGTAACAGCAGTATTATTAGGAACAAGTGAAGTTTCCTTTCTTCTCATTGCAGCAGGAATAAGCCTGCACTTGTTCCTCTGCAGACGCAGCTCCCTGCTAGTAGTATTATTAGTATTGCCATTGGAGTTATAATTAATTTATTATTAGTAGTAGTAGTATATTACTATTATTAAGATAAACAGCATTAGTAATATTATTAGTAACAGGACTAGTGTTTATTAATAGAATAGTAATTAATTAATTACTCTTAATAGAAGTGTTAGTATTTAGTTAGTAGTGGTATTTTTATTTGCTTTGGCAACACTGATTGTACCTATCGGTCATGCTAATAAAGCACCTTGAATTGAATTGAAAATAGTAGCAGTATCAGTGGTATTATGATTAGTATTGACATTATTAGCTGCAGTATTAGTAGACGTGTTAATAGCAGTAGCAGTGGTATTGTTATTAGTAGTGTCATTATTAGCTGTAGTATTAGTACTATTAGTCTAAGTGTTAGCAGTACTATTATCAGTGGTATTATGATTAGCAGTGTTATGGTAAGTAGTGTCATTATTAGCTGTAGTATTAATACTATTAGTAGAAGTTTTAGAAGTAGAATTGTTAGTATCATTATCTGTGGTATTATTAGTATTGTCATTATTAGCTGTAGTATTAGTACTATTAGTAGAAGTGTTAGTAGCAGTATCATTATCAGTGGTATTATAATTGGTATTTTTCATGATTAGTTGTAGTATTAGAACTATTAGTCCAATTATTTATTAGAATATAAATATTTGTAATTTAATTATTAGTGATATTCTAATTAGTAGCACTATTATCATTATTAGTAGTAGCCGTATTAGTACTATAAGTAGTTGCAGTAACAGACCTCCTCTCCTCTCCTGTTTAGAGCAGGGTGCTGGTGTCCCCCCTGTAGGGGCCTGTCCTGCTCACTCACTCACCGCTCTGAGGAAGGTGGTCATGGTGAAGAGTGCGTGTGGCCGCAGTCGGGTCCTCTCTCTCTGTCTGCTTGCGGTCAGTCTGCCCGACACCGGCGTCCCTCTGCCAAGATATAGCCGCCCTGGGTCGCCGCGCTGCCCTGGCCTCACGCCCCCCCCCCGAGCACTCGTTTCCACTGCCCCGCGGGAGGGGGGTGGGGCAGGGGGGCGGGGGTGTGGAGGAGAAGGAGTGGGTGAGGGTGATTCCCAAAGCGACCTGCGCCTTTTCTACTTTTTTCACTCGCGAGTGAATCATCGTCTCCTCCTCCTCTCTCTCTCTCTTTCTCTCGCTTTCTGTCACCCTGCTGGCAGGGGACGGGCCTGACCTCTGCTGTCCAGCCCGTCCAGCGTGGGACGTGGCCGGTGCGACCCGTCCTTCCATCCTTTCCCTGGGTGGAGATTTCAGAGTTTACACTCCGCATTCGCTAGGGAAATGGGCCGACAGCGCGGAGAACAATGACAGCCCTGTGCTGGCCTGCCTCCCCCCCCTTCTCTCTCTCTCTCTCTCTCTCTCCCTTCCTCTCTCCCTCTCTCACAAGTCTCTGTGGTTTCAGCACATTACAGACGCCCACGCCCACCCCCACGCTCACCAGGGAACACCGGTCCTCCACGGAGTCCCACATCGTCATCGGGGGCCCCCATCCGGAAGGTGACATCAGCACGCCCAGGGTCAGGGCGCAGAGTGCGGGATCTGGTGATGACGATGATGATGACGATGGTGAGGAAGACCTGTTCCTATTTCCTGGCTTCTGAAGTAATTGGTCTCCCGTCCTTCACTGGATGTTTTTTCACAGGGGCCCACCTGCGGGGCGAGGTCAGGGAGGGAGGGCCGCTGTCCCACTAACTCTTGATCAGTCGCTCTCTGGACTGGGAGCGGCTCGCTCACCTGACACGTGTGTCCGCAGTACGTGTGCGCCTGTGCATACTGGTGTACCATACCTGAATATGGGAGTGTGTGCGTGTACACGTCAAAGTAGTTGTGCATGTGTGTGTCAGTGCACGTATAAAGGTGTGTATACCTTTATACATGTATGAAAGTGGAGGTGGACAGGTCAGGCTGTATAAATGGCTGACCCTGTGCTCTGACCCCCAGCTTCTCTCCCTGTCTGTGTGTCTCATGGAGAGCAAGCTGGGGTCTGTGAAGAGACACATTCCTGATGCAGGAGATTGTATAGGGACAGTAAAGAGATCTTATGTATGAAGGTAAGTATGTGAATGTATGATGTCCTTTCTTCTTCTTCTGCACCCCTGACACAGGCCGAGATCTCCCCTGGACACAGGAGTCTGTGTGTGCCCTCTGACCTCTGTCCTCTTCTGCACCCCTGACACACAGACGAGATCAACCCTGTACACAGGAGTTTGTGTGCCCCCTCTGACCTCTGACCTCTGACCTCTTCTGCACCCCTAGACACAGGAGTCTGTGTGCCCCCTCTGACCTCTGACCTCTTCTGCACCCCTGACACACAGGAGCCAGTTCTCATTCCCAGATCACCCTCAAGACACAACACACAGTCCTCCCCCCCCCAGATCACCCCTGAGACACAGGAGACCGTCTTCACTCCTAGATCACCCCAGGGATACAGGAGACAGACACCCACAGGACATCGGAGACAGTCCTCACTCCCAGATCACCTCTAGGACACAGGAGACCGTACTCGCTCCCAGATCACCCCTGAAACACAGGGGACTATCCTCACTCCAGATCATCCCTGAAACACAGGAGACTGTCCTCGCCCCGAGATCACCTCCGAAACACAGGAGACAGTCTTTACCCCAGATCACCCCTGAAACACAGGTGACTGTCCTCGCCCCCAGATCATCCCTGAAACACAGGGGACTGTCCTCGCCCCCAGATCATCCCTGAAACACAGGTGACTGTCCTCACTCCAGATCATCCCTGAAACACAGGTGACTGTCCTTGCCCCCAGATCATCCCCGAAACACAGGGGACTGTCCTCACTCCAGATCATCCCTGAAACACAGGTGACTGTCATGCCTCCAGATCACCCCTGAAACACAGGTGACTGTCCTTGCCCCTAGATCATCCCCGAAACACAAGGGACTGTCCTCACCCCCAGATCACCTCTGAGACACAGGTGACTGTCCTCGCCCCCAGATCATCCCTGAAACACAGGGGACTGTCCTCACTCCAGATCATTCCTGAAACACAGGTGACTGTCCTTGCCCCCAGATCATCCCTGAAACACAGGTGACTGTCCTCACTCCAGATCATCCCTGAAACACAGGTGACTGTCCTTGCCCCCAGATCATCCCCGAAACACAGGGTACTGTCCTCACTCCAGATCATCCCTGAAACACAGGTGACTGTCCTTGCCCCCAGATCATCCCCGAAACACAGGGGACTGTCCTCACTCCAGATCATCCCTGAAACACAGGTGACTGTCCTCGCCTCCAGATCACCTCTGAGACAAAGGTGACTGTCCTCGCCCCCAGATCATCCCAGAAACACAGGGGACTGTCCTCAATCCAGATCATCCCCCAAACACAGGTGACTGTCCTCACTCCAGATCATCCCTGAAACACAGGTGACTGTCCTTGCCCCCAGATCATCCCTGAAACACAGGTGACTGTCCTAGCCCCCGAAAAACAGGGTACTGTCCTCACTCCAGATCATCCCTGAAACACAGGTGACTGTCCTTGCCCCCGAAAAACAGGGTACTGTCCTCACTCCAGATCATCCCTGAAACACAGGTGACTGTCCTTGCCCCCGAAACACAGGGGACTGTCCTCACTCCAGATCATCCCTGAAACACAGGTGATTGTCCTCCCCCCCAGATCATCCCTGAAACACAGGGGACTGTCCTTGCCCCCGAAACACAGGGGACTGTCCTCACTCCAGATCATCCCTGAAACACAGGTGACTGTCCTCGCCCCCAGATCATCCCCGAAACACAAGGGACTGTCCTCACCCCAGATCACCTCTGAGACACAGGTGACTGTCCTCACTCCAGATCATCCCCCAAACACAGGTGACTGTCCTCACTCCAGATCATCCCTGAAACACAGGTGACTGTCCTTGCCCCCAGATCATCCCTGAAACACAGGTGACTGCCCTAGCCCCCGAAACACAGGGTATTGTCCTCACTCCAGATCATCCCTGAAACACAGGTGACTGTCCTTGCCCCCGAAACACAGGGGACTGTCCTCATTCCAGATCATCCCTGAAACACAGGTGACTGTCCTCCCCCCCAGATCATCCCTGAAACACAGGGGACTGTCCTCGCCCCCAGGTCACCCCCGAAACACAGGGGGCTGTCCTCACTCCAGATCACCTCTGAGACACAGGAGACCGTACTCGCCCCCAGGCACAGCCAGCTATGCAAATCTCCTTTGTGGCCTGGCTGCTGTTGTTGTTGTTGTTCATGGAGACGGGATGCAAATTTCCAGGCGGACGAGGGGAGGAGGATGACGGGGGGAACTCTCCTCGGGAGTTTTGATTATTCCACGCTGGGGGAGAGGGAGAGTTTGGGGCGGGGGTTTGGGATGCTCCGCTTGCATCGGAAAGCGTAGTTTCAGTCCGGCCCTCGGCTCTTTGTTTGAGTGAAAATGCCGATGATGAATCACCCCCACTCAACTTTCCCCTCCTGCCCTGTCATGCAGGCTTTGACCTCAGGGTCAGGTCAGGGTCACCAGGACTTCCTGAGGACTTCTCCCCCCAGTGGCTGGAAATCAAACAACAGGAGCAGCTGAACGGCGTCTCCCACCCCGATCAGCTGCTTGAAGGCTCCCTCTCTCTCTAGGGCGACAGGCTGAGACCCCACAGCCCGGACAGCGCAGGTTCTGGTCCAGATTCAGTTACCAGTCCACGGTGATCTCCCCCTTAACAGAGGCCAGACTTGAAGCTTGGTTTGCAGTTCGACAGCGCCCCCCAGTGGCTGGAAATCAACAACAGGACCAGCTGAACAGCGTCTCCCACCCCGATCAGCTGCTTGAAGGCTCCCTCTCTCTCCAGGGCGACAGGGTGAGCCCCCCCAGCCCGGACAGCCCCAGTTCACACCCACCGGCCCCACGGTGACACAGCACACCACAGGAGCAGAAAAGGGAACTCGGTGGGGTGGGGGGAGGAAAAGTGAGAGAGAAAATTCCACAGTGGGCAAGAGGGCAAACCCCCAGGCAGACAACAGGCAAAGCGCATGGGATCCAAGTTTTGCATGCAGGCAGTATAAACACAAAGTATGGACTCAGAGGGGAAAAGCAGAGCCAGAAGAGGGCTGAGGCTGCACTGAGTCATCGCCACCACCGCCAGGCGCTGGGCAGACGCCAAATGTCACGTCACACAGGCCAGGGCTGCAGATACCAGGTTGGAGACAAGGCCTGTCTCTCAATAATAATAATAATAATAATAATAATAATAATAATAATAATACAGTGTGTGATCTCCTGTCACAGCCTGAGGAACAGACAGTGAGCCTGTCTCTCAATAATAATAATACAGTGTGTGATCTCCTGTCACAGCCTGAGGAACAGACAGTGAGCCTGTCCCTCAATAATAATAATACAGTGTGTGATCTCCTGTCACAGCCTGAGGAACAGACAGTGAGCCTGTCTCTCAATAAAAATAATACAGTGTGTGATCTCCTGTCACAGCCTGAGGAACAGACAGTGAGCCTGTCCCTCAATAATAATAATACAGTGTGTGATCTCCTGTCACAGCCTGAGGAACAGACAGTGAGCCTGTCTCTCAATAATAATAATACAGTGTGTGATCTCCTGTCACAGCCTGAGGAACAGACAGTGAGCCTGTCTCTCAATAATAATAATACAGTGTGTGATCTCCTGTCACAGCCTGAGGAACAGTGAGCCTCTCTCAATAATAATAATACAGTGTGTGATCTCCTGTCACAGCCTGAGGAACAGACAGTGAGCCTGTCTCTCAATAATAATAATAATAATAATAATAATAATAATAATAATAATAATAATAATAATAATAATACAGTGTGTGATCTCCTGTCACAGCCTGAGGAACAGACAGTGAGCCTGTCTCTCAATAATAATAATACAGTGTGTGATCTCCTGTCACAGCCTGAGGAACAGACAGTGAGCCTGTCTCTCAATAATAATAATACAGTGTGTGATCTCCTGTCACAGCCTGAGGAACAGACAGTGAGCCTGTCCCTCAATAATAATAATACAGTGTGTGATCTCCTGTCACAGCCTGAGGAACAGACAGTGAGCCTGTCTCTCAATAATAATAATACAGTGTGTGATCTCCTGTCCCAGCCTGAGGAACAGACAGTGAGCCTGTCTCTCAATAATAATAATACAGTGTGTGATCTCCTGTCACAGCCTGAGGAACAGACAGTGAGCCTGTCTCTCAATAATAATAATACAGTGTGTGATCTCCTGTCACAGCCTGAGGAACAGACAGTGAGCCTGTCTCTCAATAATAATAATACAGTGTGTGATCTCCTGTCACAGCCTGAGGAACAGACAGTGAGCCTGTCTCTCAATAATAATAATACAGTGTGTGATCTCCTGTCACAGCCTGAGGAACAGACAGTGAGCCTGTCTCTCAATAATAATAATAGTGTGTGATCTCCTGTCACAGCCTGAGGAACAGACAGTGAGTCTGTCTCTCAATAATAATAATACAGTGTGTGATCTCCTGTCACAGCCTGAGGAACAGACAGTGAGCCTGTCTCTCAATAATAATAATACAGTGTGTGATCTCCTGTCACAGCCTGAGGAACAGACAGTGAGTCTGTCTCTCAATAATAATAATACAGTGTGTGATCTCCTGTCACAGCCTGAGGAACAGACAGTGAGTCTGTCTCTCAATAATGCTCCTTCTGTCTACAGTATATGCAAATATTTTATGTCTTTGTTGTAAATGTCTGTAGATTTGATTTTACTTCTGTGTCGTGTTAATTTGATTATTTTTTCTTGCTTTGGCAACACCGATTGCACCCATCAGCCATGCCAGTAGAGCACCTCGAACTGAACTGGGGGAGAGTCGAGGCGACCGGGAAGACCGCTGGAGGATATCCTGATCGTCAGGCGCGAGAACACAGAGTCCAGATCCCAAGATGTCACTGGAGGAGACTCTTCGAGAACGGGCGGAGGGGGAGCTCTCGGGTTCGAGCGGCGGGCGGAGCAGGGAGCGACAGCAGGAGGGGACTGGCTGACAGGGGCCGCGGCGCTTCTTGGCGCCACTTGGCTCGTCCGCGGCAGGATCTGCGACGGCTGGGGGCGGGGACACCGGGAGCGTCTCCCCGCTGGAGCAGTGGCTCTCCCCCACAAGACAAGCGTTCACACCGGCTCCTGACGCCCAGCCCCCCACTGACACCCCTCCTCCTCCTGCAGCTAATCTGCTTTCAGACCTGTTCCCCTGTCCTCCTGACGCACAGAAAGGAGGATAATCAGATTAGAGTCTGGATAGGAACAGCAGGGACAGAGAGGGGGAGGAGTGGAAGAGCAGACACACTGACCGACTGGACACTCCAGGACATTAACACTGCACTGAGAGAGAGGGGTTCATACAGACACACTGACTGGACACTCCAGTACATTAACACTGCACTGAGAGAGAGGGGTTCATACAGACACACTGACTGACTGGACACTCCAGTACATTAACACTGCACTGAGAGAGAGGGGTTCATACAGACACACTGACTGGACACTCCAGTACATTAACACTGCACTGAGAGAGAGGGGTTCATACAGACACACTGACTGACTGGACACCCCAGTACATTAACACTGCACTGAGAGAGAGGGGTTCATACAGACACACTGACTGACTGGACACTCCAGTACATTAACACTGCACTGAGAGAGAGGGGTTCATACAGACACACTGACTGACTGGACACTCCAGTACATTAACACTGCACTGAGAGAGAGGGGTTCATACAGACACACTGACCGACTGGACACTCCAGGACATTAACACTGCACTGAGAGAGAGGGGTTCATACAGACACACTGACTGACTGGACACACTAATACTGATGCTCAGTAAGCATGGCTGCTGAGTCGCTGGCTGTGGATGAGACTGCAGGTGACCTCCCTGTGAGAGACGTGGGCCTGAGGCCTGGACCCGGCGCTGTACTGCACGGTGAGTAACAGCAGGGGGCGACAGAGCACACCGAGAGAACCTCTTCAGAATCTGCAACACTCCAGCCCCGAGAAACAGGTGGAAACTACAGGGGAAAGGCAGTTAAAACAGGGAATAGGAAACTCTTCCTTACACAGAGGGTGGTGGGGGTGGAGAACAGGCGCTTTACACAGAGGGTGGTGGGAGTGGGGAACAAGGCGCCCAGCCATGTTGTTGAAGCCGATACCCTGGCTTCTCTCCAGACACAGCTGGGTGAGATCCTCCAGTCAGGACAGGAGGCTCTTCTTTACACAGAGGGTGGTGGGGGTGGGGAACAAGCTGCCCAGCCATGTTGTTGAAGCCGATACCCTGGCTTCTCTCCAGACACAGCTGGGTGAGATCCTCCAGTCAGGACAGGAGGCTCTTCTTTACACAGAGGGTGGTGGGGGTGGGGAACAAGCTGAAAGGGTAGTAGGGCCTCCTTCAGCAGCCAGTGACTCCACCTACATGGGAAACAACATGAAACCTGCTTAAAGACTCCAGTAGGTCCTCCTGCAACACCTCCTGTGTCCACTAGGAGGCGACAGAGGCTAGTGGACACACACTCCTGCCCCCCAGAGACGCTCGTGTCACCCTGACCCTGCTGGCTACTGGAGTGTGTGTGTGTGGGGGGGGTCTGACTGATACCAGCACCCTGCCCCAGAGGTCCCAACCCCCTCTTGGGGAGCCCCCCCGCCCCGGCAGAACCAGCACCATCAGCACTGGAGCCCAGTTGACCTCGGGGACGCGGGAAATGGAGGGAGAAAAGAGGGGGTCCCGGGGTTTGGGTGGCGGGAGAGTGAGACAGGAGGGGTCTGTCCAGGGTAACGGGGCTCTGTGCTCATTGCTCAGGTACGACACAGGAGGAGAAGCCATGGAGGAGACAACACATCCGCAAGAGCAGAGGTGAGAGACCTGTCTGTCCATCAGAGTGTCTGTATGAACCCCTCTCTCTCAGTGCAGTGTTAATGTACTGGAGTGTCCAGTCAGTCAGTGTGTCTGTATGAACCCCTCTCTCTCAGTGCAGTGTTAATGTACTGGAGTGTCCAGTCAGTCAGTGTGTCTGTATGAACCCCTCTCTCTCAGTGCAGTGTTAATGTACTGGAGTGTCCAGTCAGTGTGTCTGTATGAACCCCTCTCTCTCAGTGCAGTGTTAATGTACTGGAGTGTCCAGTCAGTCAGTGTGTCTGTATGAACCCCTCTCTCTCAGTGCAGTGTTAATGTACTGGAGTGTCCAGTCAGTCAGTGTGTCTGTATGAACCCCTCTCTCTCAGTGCAGTGTTAATGTACTGGAGTGTCCAGTCAGTGTGTCTGTATGAACCCCTCTCTCTCAGTGCAGTGTTAATGTACTGGAGTGTCCAGTCAGTCAGTGTGTCTGTATGAACCCCTCTCTCTCAGTGCAGTGTTAATGTACTGGAGTGTCCAGTCAGTCAGTGTGTCTGTATGAACCCCTCTCTCTCAGTGCAGTGTTAATGTACTGGAGTGTCCAGTCAGTCAGTGTGTCTGTATGAACCCCTCTCTCTCAGTGCAGTGTTAATGTACTGGAGTGTCCAGTCAGTCAGTGTGTCTGTATGAACCCCTCTCTCTCAGTGCAGTGTTAATGTACTGGAGTGTCCAGTCAGTCAGTGTGTCTGTATGAACCCCTCTCTCTCAGTGCAGTGTTAATGTACTGGAGTGTCCAGTCAGTCAGTGTGTCTGTATGAACCCCTCTCTCTCAGTGCAGTGTTAATGGACTGGAGTGTCCAGTCAGTCAGTCAGTGTGTCTGTATGAACCCCTCTCTCTCAGTGCAGTGTTAATGGACTGGAGTGTCCAGTCAGTCAGTCAGTGTGTCTGTATGAACCCCTCTCTCTCAGTGCAGTGTTAATGTACTGGAGTGTCCAGTCAGTGTGTCTGTATGAACCCCTCTCTCTCAGTGCAGTGTTAATGTCCTGTACTGTCCGGTCCTTGTCTCTCTCAGACCGCCAGCGTCTGTCCCGTGTGTCTCGGGAGGAGCTGGAGGATCAGTGTCTCCGGCTGCAGGAAGAGAACCAGCTACTGAGACAACACAGCAGGGAGCAGGAGCAGAGGATCAGGAGGTATGGAGGGAGAGGAGAGAGGAGAGAGGAGAGAGAAAGAGGAGGGAGAGAGAGGAGGGTGAGAGAGGAGGGAGAGAGAGGAGAGAGAGAGAGATAAACCAGAGTTATGGTTTTCCAGAAGAAAGCCAGACCTCAGGGAAACAGGTACAAATTCACACTGAACAACAACACATTGGAGCACACATCCAGCTACACATATCTCGGTCTCACCATCAGCTCTTCCGGGAGTTTTGACCTGGCAGTGAAGGCACTGAGGGAGAAGGCACTCAGGGCTTTCTACGCAATAAGAAGGAGGCTCTTCAACATTAACCCACCAACAAGAATCTGGCTCCAAGTATTTGAAAGTGTAATCCAACCCATTGCCCTATACGGCAGTGAAGTGTGGGGTCCCCTCACAGACCAGGAGTACACCCAATGGGACAAACACCCCACAGAAACTCTGCACATGGAGATCTGTAGAAACATCCTCCGTGTGCAGAGAAAAACTCTTAACAACCGGTGAAGGGCTGAATTAGGCCAGTACCCATTATTGATAAACATACAGAAAAGAATATTAAAGTATTGGCTACACCTAAAAAACAGCGACCAAAATTCCTACCACCACAAAGCCCGTCTGAGCCAAGAGCTGAGCCCAAAACAGAGCCCCCTGAGCCAGCTGGTCCTGAGGCTCACTGACCTGAGCCACACCGACACTAACCAGCCTCAGGACAGCACTGCTAGAGCACCACAACCCAGACTCAACCACATCACAGCACAGATCAAACAGTAATATCTCACACACTGGGACACACACACACAAATTGGAATGCTACAGAACCCTAAACAGACAATATACACTAGCCAAATATTTGACCGAGATAAGAAACAACAAACAGAATCAGACCCTGACGAAGTACAGGATCAGTGACCACAGCCTGGCCATAGAAACTGGACACTGGCTGCCCAGAGAGGACAGGCTCAGTGACCACAGCCTGGACACAGAAACTGGACACAGGCAGACCTGGCTGTCCAGAGAGGACAGGCTGTGCTCCCACTGCCAGCAGGGAGAAATAGAGACAGAGGTGCACTTCCTACTGCACTGTGACAGATACTCTGGGATTAGAGAAACATTCTTCCCTAAACTCAGAAATCTAGTCCCAGAGTTCCCACACCTGCCAGAGTCACAACGGGTCCCAATCCTACTGGGAGAGGGAGGAGGGAACTCAGTTGATCTGGCAGCCCAGTATGTGATCTCCTGTCAGCCTGAGGAACAGTGAGTCCGTCTCCCAATAATGCTCCAGCCGCCTACAGTAGATGTCAATATTATATAATATGTCTTTGTTGTAAATGTCTGTAATATGTCTGTAGATTTTATTTTACTTCTATTTTTTGTTTTGTTCTATGTTAATTTTATTATTTTTATTTGCTTTGGCAACACTGATTGTACCCATCGGTCATGCTAATAAAGCACCTTGAATTGAATTGAATTGAGAGGAAAGAGAGGGGAGATAGGAGAGAGGAGGGAGAGGAGAGAGAGGAGGTACGGAGGGAGAGATGAGAGAGGAGAGAGAGGGGAGAGAGGAGGGAGAGGGGAGAAGAGAGATGAGAGAGGAGAGAGAGGGGAGAGAGGAGGGAGAGGGGAGAAGAGAGAGGAGAGAGGAGAGAGAGGGAGAGAGAGGAGGGAGATGAGGGAGAGGAGGTACGGAGTGAGAGGAGAGAGAGGGGAGAGAGGAGGGAGAGGAGGGAGAGGGGAGAAGAGAGGAGAGAGGAGAGAGAGGAGAGAGAGGAGGGAGAGGAGGTACGGAGGGAGAGGAGAGAGAGGAGAGAGAGGAGGGAGAGGGGAGAAGAGAGAGGAGAGAGAGGAAAGAGAGGGAGAGAGTCTTTATTAGCGCTGGGGGGGGCAATGTGTTTTACAGCAGCGGAATTGAGGTACAGACAGACGGCAGAAAACAGATAAACAACGACAGGAACAAGAATATACTGTACATACATCATTACCCAGAAGATCACGTGTTCAGGATGTATGTTAATAAGGATGTATGTTAATAAGGATGTATGTTAATAAGGATGTGGCTACAGGTACAGTAGGAATGGGAACTTGAATCTGTTGGTTTTGGAGTTGGGGAGGGTTGGGGAGTGTTGGGGGGAGTTGGGTAGTGATGGGGGCAGTTGGGGTGAGTTGGGGAACGATGGGGTAGTTGGGGGGAGTTGGGGAGTGATGGGGGCAGTTGGGGGAGTTGGGGTGTGATGGGGGTAGTCGGGGGGAGTTGGGGTGTGATGGGGTAGTTGGGGTGAGTTGGGGGTAGTTGGGGGAGTTAGGGTGTGATGGGGGTAGTCGGGGGGAGTTGGGGTGTGATGGGGTAGTTGGGGGAGTTGGGGTGTGATGGGGGTAGTTGGGGGGAGTTTGGGGGAGTTGGGGTGTGATGGGGGTAGTTGGGGTGAGTTGGGGGTAGTTGGGGGAGTTAGGGTGTGATGGGGGTAGTTGGGGTGAGTTGGGGGTAGTTGGGGGAGTTAGGGTGTGATGGGGGTAGTTGGGGGAGTTGGGGTGTGATGGGGGCAGTTGGGGTGAGTTGGGGGGAGTTTGGGGGAGTTGGGGTGTGATGGGGGTTTATGGGGGACTTGGGGATGTGATGGGGTAGTTGGGGGGAGTTTGGGGGAGTTGGGGTGTGATGGGGGTAGTTGGGGGAGTTGGGGTGTGATGGGGCAGTTGGGGGATTTGGGGTGTGATGGGGGTAGTTGGGGGAGTTGGGGGTAGTTGGGGTGTGATGGGGTAGTTGGGGTGTGATGGGGGTAGTTGGGGGGAGTTTGGGGTGTGATGGGGGTAGTTGGGGGAGTTCGGGGGAGTTGGGAGGTGGGCGCCTGTGCTCTGATGGGGTAACTGGAAGTTATTAAAGATTTCCGCTGTAGGCCAAACACGTGAGTGACGAGGGGTCGGAACGGAGGAGGGGGGAGAGAGAGGATGGACAGAGCCTGAAGGAGGAGCAAAGGATAAAGGGGCGATCAGAAAGAGGAGAGGAGGGGCAGAAGGAAAGAGAGGCCAGCGAGTGTCCGAGTGACAACATCCACTGTCGCAGTAATCACCACTTCCTGTGCCTGGACACGACCTCTGACCCCAGCACTCACCCCGCAGGCCCACCTGTCTTTCAGGATGTCCACCAAGCTGCTGCGCGTCAGCGCGGGGCGAAGGGGGGGCATCGGGGGGCACGGGGCGGAGCTGGAGGAGACCATCCAGGAGCTGCAGGACCGGATCAGCACCCTGGAGAGCCAGAGGGAGGCGCTGCGGAGCAAGCTCAGCCTGGCCACGGAGCAGAACCTGACTCTCAGGGGGAGGACAGGACACAGCTACTGCAGACACAGCCGCCACCCTGAGAGAGAGAAAGGTCAACACTGTGACTGGACACTCCAGTCCATTAACACTGCACTGAGAGAGAGGGGTTCATACAGACACACTGACTGACTGGACACTCCAGTACATTAACACTGCACTGAGAGAGAGGGGTTCATACAGACACACTGACTGACTGGACACTCCAGTACATGAACACTGCACTGAGAGAGAGGGGTTCATACAGACACACTGACTGGACACTCCAGTACATTAACACTGCACTGAGAGAGAGGGGTTCATACAGACACACTGACTGACTGGACACTCCAGTACATTAACACTGCACTGAGAGAGAGGGGTTCATACAGACACACTGACTGACTGGACACTCCAGTACATTAACACTGCACTGAGAGAGAGGGGTTCATACAGACACACTGACTGACTGGACACTCCAGTACATTAACACTGCACTGAGAGAGAGGGGTTCATACAGACACCCTGACTGACTGGACACTCCAGTACATTAACACTGCACTGAGAGAGGGGTTCATACAGACACACTGACTGACTGGACACTCCAGTACATTAACACTGCACTGAGAGAGAGGGGTTCATACAGACACACTGACTGACTGGACACTCCAGTACATGAACACTGCCCTGAGAGAGAGGGGTTCATACAGACACACTGACTGGACACTCCAGCACATTAACACTGCACTGAGAGAGAGGGGTTCATACAGACACAGACTGACTGGACACTCCAGTACATTAACACTGCACTGAGAGAGAGGGGTTCATACAGACACACTGACTGGACACTCCAGTACATTAACACTGCACTGAGAGAGAGGGGTTCATACAGACACACTGACTGACTGGACACTCCAGTACATGAACACTGCACTGAGAGAGAGGGGTTCATACAGACACACTGACTGACTGGACACTCCAGTACATCAACACTGCACCGAGAGAGAGGGGTTCATACAGACACACTGACTGACTGGACACTCCAGTACATGAACACTGCACTGAGAGAGAGGGGTTCATACAGACACACTGACTGACTGGACACTCCAGTACATGAACACTGCACTGAGAGAGAGGGGTTCATACAGACACACTGACTGACTGGACAGTCCAGTACATCAACACTGCACTGAGAGAGAGGGGTTAATACAGACACTGACTGGACACTCCAGTACATTAACACTGCACTGAGAGAGAGGGGTTCATACAGACACACCGACTGACTGGACACTCCAGTACATTAACACTGCACTGAGAGAGAGGGGTTCATACAGACACACTGACTGACTGGACACTCCAGTACATTAACACTGCACTGAGAGAGAGGGGTTCATACAGACACACTGTCTGACTGGACACTCCAGTACATTAACATTGCACTGAGAGAGAGGGGTTCATACAGACACACTGACTGACTGGACACTCCAGTACATTAACATTGCACTGAGAGAGAGGGGTTCATACAGACACACTGACTGGACAGTAGAGTACATGAACACTATCTGAACGTCTGTAATGCTGTATATGTCTCTCTCAGGGGTGAGAGGCCAGGACCGTGACCCAGCGGTCAGGAGGTCAGCTCAGACAGCGCCAGCTAGTTTCGGATTGAATTCGCTGGAGGAGACCAGAGGAGAGAGAGACAGGCTGTGAGTTGAGGAGGCCGAGTCCGAGTGACCCCAGTACCTGGGGGGGCAGGGGGCAGGGTGCAGGGAGAGACGCGGCCACACAGAGGAGAAACTGGGGATGATGGAGAAACTGCCCTCAGGTTTGCGAGTCTGACTTCCTCTTCCTGCTGCCCCAGCCCACCTGCCCCCAGGTGTGTCCGTGTCGCCATCTCTGATCCCGCCCTGCTGGGAGCGCTCTGTGTCCTCCCCTCCTCCCGGCAGCCCCACAGCCCTGCTGCTGTGTTTGGGCTGCAGTTGTCGAGTTGGCAGGTTAGCGCACTAGTGCAGTGGGCCAGTGGGTCAGTAGACGAGCTTAGCTGTGAGGCCTGAGTCCTCTCTCTCTCTCCCTCCCTCCCTCCCTCACTCTGCCGACAGGGCTGGGCTGAGGGACAGTCAGCGCTCCAGGATGGCCGAGATGGAGCAGACTGCAGAGCTGCTCAGGGACTCTCTGAGAGCCAAGGAGCTGGAGATCGAGGAGACACTCAGGGCGCTGAGGAGCCAGCAGGCTGAGGGACACAGGTACACTGACACCCCCGGGCCTGACCCCTCGCCCTGGACACCTGATACACCTGAGCTCCCACCTGAACATCTGATACACCTGAGCTCCCACCTGAACATCTGATACACCTGAGCTCCCACCTGGACAACTGATACACCTGAGTTCTCACTGAACATCTGATACACCTGAGCTCCCACCTGGACACCTGATACACCTGAGCTCTCCCCTGGACACCTGATACACCTGAGCTCCCACCTGGACACCTGATACACCTGAGCTCTCCCCTGGACACCTGATACACCTGAGCTCTCACCTGGACACCTGATACACCTGAGCTCTCCCCTGGACACCTGATACACCTGAGCTTCCACCTGGACACCTGATACAGACAGCTGACTGACACAGAAAGCCTCTGCTTTCCTGTTTTATAAACAGTCACCTGATCAACCTGACCTGTCTTCCAGCAACAGGTCAGGTGACTAGGAGCAGCAGGTCATTCCCGCAGTGGATTCTGGGGAATGTAGTCCAGACAAGCCTGCCATCTTGTCTGAACCTGCTGTGCTCTTCCAACCTATACAGTGCCTAACACACCTGTACACTGGCTTATACACCTGTACACTAACACACACACCTGTGCAGTGACTAACACACCTGTACACTGACTTACACACTTGTACTCTATAAAACAAACTGTACAGTGCCTAACACACCTGTACACAGTCTAACACCTGCACGCTGCACTGACGCCCATCTCTCTCCGCAGGGTTACCATCAGAGAGAATGTGGACGTCATCCGGCTGCAGAAACAGCTGTCGGAGAAGAGCGCCGCCCTGCTGGCCATGCAGGAGAAGTACAGCTCCCTGCAAGAGGTCGGTTGCCCTGTCCTGAGGGATGTTTACTATTCCCCTCCTCGCCTCCTTCCAGCTGCTCACCCTGGGCCCCTCTCTCACCCTGCAGGCCTTCGAGACCCAGCTGGAGGAGGTAGAGACCGCCGCTCCGCCTCTGGTCCCGGGGCCACCAGACCGTTCCGAGCAACACCCCGCCCCGCGATTCCGCCACTCGGGCCACGCACAACACACACAACCTTAACAACTGCATCATTAAGAGAGGCTGACGATCATACCAGACAGCAAACGACCACAAGTAACAGTGTGTGACGCTGTACCTGAGAAAAAGCCCCGCTGGCACTCAGGAATGAGCCGAATGACCCGCTAGTGCCATCTTGTCTGAACCTGCTGTGCTCTTCCAACCTGCACGGTGCCTAACTCAACTGTACACTGACACACCTGTACACTGACTTACACACCTGTACACTGACACACCTGTACACTGACGTACACACCTGTGCACTGACTTACACACCTGTACACTAACACACCTGTACACTGACTTACACACCTGTACACTAACACACCTGTACACTGACGTACACACCTGTACACTGACTTACACACCTATGCACTGACTTACACACCTGTACACTGACTTACACACCTGTACACTAACACACCTGTACACTAACACACCTGTGCACTGACTTACACACCTGTACACTAACACACCTGTACACTGACGTACACACCTGTGCACTAACACACCTGTGCACTGACTTACACACCTGTACACTGACGTACACACCTGTACACTAACACACCTGTACACTGACGTACACACCCGTGCACTGACTTACACACCTGTACACTAACACACCTGTACACTGATGTACACACCTGTGCACTGACTTACACACCTGTGCACTAACACACATGTACACTGACTTACACACCTGTACACTAACACACCTGTACACTGACGTACACACCTGTGCACTAACACACATGTACACTGACTTACACACCTGTACACTAACTAACACATTTGTACACTATATAACAAACTGTACAGTGCCTTACACACCTGTACACTGACTAACAGATCTGTACACGAACACACCTGTACACTGGCTAACACACTTGTACAATAACACACCTGTACACTAACACACCTGTACACAGTCTAACACCTGCACGCTGCACTGACGCCCATCTCGCTCCACAGAGTTGCCATCAGAGAGAATGTGGACGCCAGCCGGCTCTCCTCTCTAACCTCCCCCAGCTCGCCCGCCGTATCGCTCCCTAACGCACCGCAGTAAACCCCGACTCCCTGACGGCTGACTGACTCTCTGCTCCTGGCCCTCGTGCGCCGCGCTGACCGCCCAGCCACAGCAGCTCGTGCTGGTGTGCTCACTAAAACTGCACGACATGTCACGGGCCAACCAACTTCCTTACCGCTGACTGACCAGCTCACTCACTCCGCGCGGCGAAGAAACTCCTATTCATTGTTTTTGGGGCACAACAGGTGAAGGAGTGTTTGCAAAGCAAGAACAGTTTGCAACCATTCATGACAGTCACACTATTGTTATTATTATTATTATTATACTGGCAAATCTGTAAAGTGATTAGCTGATTAACTCTGGAATTTCCTTGCTGATAAGCCTTTTCTTCCTTTTACTGAAAACCTCCCCCCCCCCCCTCCCGGACCCCGGCCTGGCCTGGGACCCCCCAGAGTCAGAGGGCCCTGAGACAGAGCCACCAGGCCCTGCTGGAGAAAGCAGAGGAAGTCACGGAGCAGCTGAAGCAAGAGAGACAGAGGGCCTCGTCCCTGGAGAGGGCGCTCAACACTGCCACCCTCTCGAGGCAAGGCCTGGAGGAGGTACTGCGGCCCGGGGTCGAACCCGCACAGCAGCTCCGTTCTCCTGCAGCCGGAGATGCAGATTGGTTACTCGGTCACCCGATGACAAGGGGACAGGGGGATCAAATCCGACAGCAGACATCTTGGCGCTAAGCGGGCCTCGGAGGAAGGGCGATCTGAATCCAACGGGGAGCTTCTGGGAGCAGCAGAACCGTTTCTCAGCGTTGCCGTTTTCCCGCAGATGCAGACCCGGCTGGAGGAAGTGCAGGGAGAGAGGGACCTGCTGAAGGAGAGCTACGGCAAGCTGCTGGAGAGGTGAGGGGGCGGGGCTTCGACATGGGTGGGGCTTCACCAGGTCAGGATCATCAACAAGGGGGAGGGAAGTGGGGGGGGCATCACCAGGTCAGGATCATTAACAAGGGGGAGGGTGTGGGCGGGGCTTCACTAGGACACGATCATCAACAAGGGGAAGGGGTGTGGGCGGGGCTTCACCAGGTCAGGATCATCAACAAGGGGGAGGGAAGTGGGCGGGGCTTCAGTAGGACAGGATCATCAACAACGGGGAGGGGAGTGGGCGGGGCTTCACTAGGACAGGATCAGCAACAACGGGGAGGGGAGTGGGCGGGGCTTCACTAGGACAGGATCATCAACAACGGGGAGGGGAGTGGCTTCGCTAGGGCAGTATCTTCAACAAGGGGGAGGGGTGTGGGCGGGGCTTCACTAGGACAGGATCAGCAACAAGGGGGAGGGGTGTAGACGAGGCTTCACTAGGGCAGTATCTTCAACTAGGGGGAGGGGTACAGGGTTTACAGTAGTGGACAGAAGTCTGACCCCTCTCTCTGTCCCCAGCTCCCTGGCTGTGCCCCAGCCCGGAGATGGACAGGGTTTACAGTAGTGGACAGAAGTCTGATCCCTCTCTCTGTCCCCAGCTCCCTGGCCGTGCCCCAGCCCGGAGATGGACAGGGTTTACAGTAGTGGACAGAAGTCTGACCCCTCTCTCTGTCCCCAGCTCCCTGGCCGTGCCCCAGCCCGGAGATGGACAGGGGCAGCAGGTGCTGAGGCTGCAGCTGCAGGCCCTGCAGGAGAGCCTGAGGCAGGAAGAGCAGGACCGGGAGACGGCCGAGCAGCGGGCCGCGAGGGACAGAGGTGGGCGTGGCGCCCGGCGGTCTGTCTGTCCGTCACCCCCCCTCCCCCCGGCTCACGCTGTCCCTCCCGCAGACACCCTCGCGTCCCTGCGAGAGACACACGCCACCCTGCAGCAGGAAGTCCTGCGGTGCACGGAGGAAGTGACATCACTGCAAGACCAGCTGGACTTGGTCACGAAGGTCAGAGACGCTTTCTGACTGACATGAGCCAGCACACTGACGGCCTGACCAGCTGACCAGCACACTGACGGCCTGACCAGCTGACTGGCACACTGACCGCTTGACCAGCTGACCAGCACACTGACGGCCTGACCAGCTGACTGGCACACTGACCGCTTGACCAGCTGACCAGCACACTGACCATCTGACCTGTACACTGACAGCCTGACCAGCTGACCAGTACACTGACCGCCTGACCAGCTGACTGGCATACTGACCGACTGACCAGAACACTGTCCAACTGACCTGCTGACCGGCACACTGACCACCTGACCGGCACACTGTCCCTCTGACCATCTGACTGGCACACTGACTGCTTGACCAGCTGACCATCTGACCGGCACTCTGACTATCTGACCAGCACACTGACTGCCTGACCAGCTGACCGGCACACTGACCGCTTGACCATCTGACCAGCACACTGACTGCCTGACCAGCTGACCGCTTGACCAGCCGACAGGCTGGAAACCTGACCACAGGCGCACAGACACACTGACTCCTGTTCCTCCTCCAGGAGTTCAACATGAGTGCCGAGGAGCTCAGTGAAACACTCCTGCAAATCAAGGTGAGTTTCTGAGTTCTCCTATCACCCATTCATTCACCCTGTTCTCCCATCACTCTCCTTCATTCACTCTGTTCTCCCATCACCCTGTTCTCCTATCACCCATTCATTCACCCTGTTCTCCCATCACTCTCCTTCCTTCACCCTGTTCTCCCATCACTCTGTTCTCTCATCACCCTGTTCTCCCTTCACTCTGTTCTCCCATCACTCTGTTCTCCCATCACTCTCCTTCCTTCACTCTGTTCTCCCATCACTCTCCTTCCTTCACTCTGTTCTCCCATCACTCTCCTTCCTTCACTCCGTTCTCCCTTCACTCTGTTCTCCCATCACTCTCCTTCCTTCACTCCGTTCTCCCTTCACTCTGTTCTCCCATCACTCTCCTTCCTTCACTCTGTTCTCCCATCACCCTGTTCTCCCATCACTCTCCTTCCTTCACCCTGTTCTCCCATCACTCTGTTCTCCCATCACTCTCCTTCCTTCACTCCGTTCTCCCATCACTCTGTTCTCCCATCACTCTCCTTCCTTCACTCCGTTCTCCCATCACTCTCCTTCCTTCACTCTGTTCTCCCATCACTCTCCTTCCTTCACCCTGTTCTCCCTTCACTCTGTTCTCCCATCACTCTGTTCTCCCTTCACTCTGTTCTCCCTTCACTCTGTTCTCCCATCACTCTCCTTCCTTCACCCTGTTCTCCCATCACTCTCCTTCCTTCACTCCGTTCTCCCTTCACTCTGTTCTCCCATCACTCTCCTTCCTTCACTCTGTTCTCCCATCACCCTGTTCTCCCATCACTCTCCTTCCTTCACCCTGTTCTCCCATCACTCTGTTCTCCCATCACTCTCCTTCCTTCACTACGTTCTCCCTTCACTCTGTTCTCCCATCACTCTCCTTCCTTCACTCTGTTCTCCCATCACTCTGTTCTCCCATCACTCTCCTTCCTTCGCCCTGTTCTCCCATCACTCTGCTCCTCGCTCTGTGCTCCACTCACTCCCTGATCTCTCTCCCTCTCTCCACTGTCTCTCCCAGGTGTTCCGGCTGCAGCAAGAAGGCCAGGAGAAGCTGGGATTCCTCAGGAAGGAGACCCCGGGGGATTGTGGGAACACAGAGCACCATCAGCTGCTGGACCTGCAGGCCACTCAGGCTGAGACAGTCCTGGAGCTGCAGAAGACCAGAGAGCTACTGTTACTGCAACACCGCATTACTGCTGACACCCAGGTACTGAGACAGAGAGACCGGACACTCCAGTACATCAACACTGCACTGAGAGACAGGGGTTCATACAGACACACTGACTGACTGGACACTCCAGTACATTAACACTGCACTGAGAGAGAGGGGTTCATACAGACACACTGACTGACTGGACACTCCAGTACATTAACACTGCACTGAGAGAGAGGGGTTCATGCAGACACACTGACTGACTGGACACTCCGGTACATTAACACTGCACTGAGAGAGAGGGGTTCATACAGACACACTGACTGACTGGACACTCCAGTACATCAACACTGCACTGAGAGAGAGGGGTTCATACAGACACACTGACTGACTGGACACTCCAGTACATTAACACTGCCCTGAGAGAGAGGGGTTCATACAGACACACTGACTGGACACTCCAGCACATTAACACTGCACTGAGAGAGAGGGGTTCATACAGACACACTGACTGACTGGACACTCCAGCACATTAACACTGCACTGAGAGAGAGGGGTTCATACAGACACACTGACTGACTGGACACTCCAGTACATTAACACTGCACTGAGAGAGAGGGGTTCATACAGACACACTGACTGACTGGACACTCCAGTCCATTAACACTGCACTGAGAGAGAGGGGTTCATACAGACACACTGACTGACTGGACACTCCAGTACATGAACACTGCACTGAGAGAGAGGGGTTCATACAGACACACTGACTGACTGGACACTCCAGTACATCAACACTGCACTGAGAGAGAGGGGTTCATACAGACACACTGA